>NC_051408.1:44492632-44493357 GCF_015228065.2 Penaeus monodon | reverse complement strand
CCAAAAGCCCAAAAAAAGAATTCCCCAAAAATTTAAAAAAAAATGTAAAAATTATGTGGGGAGTTTTAAATCATTGGGTTTTATTAATCCTTCTTTTTGTTTTTCCTTTGTCCTCTTAAAACTGGCCCTGTTTTTCCCGGCCCCCCTTTCCCCTTTTCCCCCCTCCCCCCTTGCCCTTTTGTCGGGTCTGGTTTTTGGGTTTAAAAATCATTAGTGCTTTTGGCGGGTCCTTTTTGGGTCAATTTATTGTTTCACTAGAGGAAGGACAGTTTTCAAAAAAAATGTAGTAGGAAAAAGTAAATATTGTAGTGGTAATAAGAATGGGTTTTTCGTTTTTCGCCCTCAACATCCCCCCCTCTCATCACCCCATCGTCATCACCACTAAATCAAAAATAAAAACCCCATTTCCCAGAACTGCCTTAACCCTAAAAACCCTAAAAATGTGAAAAATTCGAAGTCCATAGGAAATTTTTTTGGGTTAGTAACAAGGGGGACACCCGAACATTTGCGTGGGTAGATTTTAGGGACATAAAAAACATCATAAATAAACCTTTAAAATTTAATGGACTATCCTTGCCAAATTTTGCCCGATGATGGGGGGGTAATTTTTTGGTTACGAAAAGGGGGCCGGGGGTAAAGTTTTCCCCGTTAAAAAGGTTAAAAAAACGGGTTTTCAACGTTTTCGATTAAGTTGTTTGCTTCGTGTTTTCACTCGGCCCCGAAAA
>NC_051408.1:44492365-44492465 GCF_015228065.2 Penaeus monodon | reverse complement strand
TTATACTACCTGTGCTTTTTTCCCATTTGCGCTTCTGAACTGTTTATCTTTTTATTTTCAAAATCAAAACCAATCTCTCTCCTCTCCTTACTATTACTAC
>NC_051408.1:44489327-44489406 GCF_015228065.2 Penaeus monodon | reverse complement strand
GTGAGTGCGTGGATGTTATATGAGGCACTTGGGGGTGGATGAGAAGGGGGAGGGGATAGAGAATGTAGGCTGAGAGAAG
>NC_051408.1:44489145-44489264 GCF_015228065.2 Penaeus monodon | reverse complement strand
AGCGATTTGCACATAGGACTTTTTTACAGTCGATGATTAACAGCGACTATTTTGTAGGCATATATCGTATTTTTTACTTGGTTTCAATGTTATTTCTTTATGCTGTTGCTTTGGTGGGT
>NC_051408.1:44487424-44487854 GCF_015228065.2 Penaeus monodon | reverse complement strand
CCTTCTAAAGAGTAACCCTAAAATCCAGATTTTTTTTTGAAAATTTCCCTTTAAATCCGAAACGGAACCCAAACGAGTCACTTCCGACCCAACATGAAATACATAAACCCTTAATCACTGAACACCTGCAATCAATGGCGCAACTGAAGAGAGCGGACTCGGCCACGAGGCGAAGCGCCAAGGGACCAATTTCGTCCCGTTTTTTAAGGACCCGCGCCGGGGGGAGGCAAACACTCCCACTCGTCCCCTTTGACCATGAAGTCTGCTGTGGCGCTGCTCGTGCTGGTCAGTCCCGAGGGTTATGCAAGTATACTTAGAGAGACCTCGGTCAGTCCCTCCCGGGGCTTCGGCCGAATTCGGTCCAACCCGCCTCTCCAAGCTCTCGGCTGGATTTGGGCCGAAGCCTTCCCTTCCTTTGTCCCAGAATGGG
>NC_051408.1:44486576-44487344 GCF_015228065.2 Penaeus monodon | reverse complement strand
TGCATACATTTTGTTGTGTGTCCAAGTATATCAAGTCCCGGTATATTGTCTGCTGTACTGTATGCACTCTCTTGCAGGTGGCAGCCAGCCTCGCCTCCTGCAGGCGGCTGGCCCTCGAGCCCAAGAAGGCGACCCGGGACGGCGTTGACAGACCCCCGAAGGCCGCGTTCCGCCAAGACCTCTCCTACGGCTCAGGCGCGCACTCCATGGCGTCCTCCTTTGAAGAAAACTACTGGACCAGCTCTTCCGCCTTCTCCGGACGCCCTCCTTCCCCTCAGGCTACCACGACCAGCCCTCCTACGGTAAACCCGTCAACCAAGCCACCAACGACTGGGGCATGCCAGTGTGGGGTTGCCAACCCAACGCGCATCGTAGGAGGAGAAGAAGTCCAACCCGCCCACAAGTACCCGTGGCAAATAGGTCTCAAGTATGAGGGAGGCAATGGGTACTGGTGTGGAGGCGCCGTCATCAACGACCGCTACATCCTGACCGCCGCCCACTGCCTATTTGACTCCGAAGGCAACCAGGAGTCTGCTGAAGGCCTCGTGGTTGGCGTTGGCGATCACCTCATGAGCTCCACTTCCGACGATGTGGCTGCAACTGAGCTAATCAGTGTGGAGAAGGTCATTCTGCACCCACAGTACAATAAACAGACATTTGATAATGATATAGCTCTTTTAAAGTTGTCCAAAGTCCTAACTTTCTCCACGGAGGTGCGACCTGTCTGCCTTCCTGAGAACGACAGCAAAACCTACGCAGGCGCAGAAG
>NC_051408.1:44477325-44477435 GCF_015228065.2 Penaeus monodon | reverse complement strand
TATGGTGAGGGTTTGGGAATGATCATCAGCAGTAATTATCGTATAGAAGGGCAGGACTGACATGGACAATAAGATTATGAGGTGCAACTGATAAACCTGGATGATGTTAA
>NC_051408.1:44477196-44477285 GCF_015228065.2 Penaeus monodon | reverse complement strand
TGGAAAATGAGCATGCGACAGAATGAGAAAGGAACATCAAAACTCCCCGTTGAATTTTACTCCCAGTTATTGCCCCGTATTCATGTGTG
>NC_051408.1:44476881-44477136 GCF_015228065.2 Penaeus monodon | reverse complement strand
TGATGTTCAAGATTCATCATCAGCGAACAGTCCACATAGAGCCCCTGTGGAATTTAGAGCACACCTAGAGGTTCGGGGGCATATCCTACAGTTTTAAATATACAGCATATGTTTGGTTGCTGTGATTATAAATTTTGCATGTAAAGCATTCGGTTGGCTTTAAAATAGATTGCTGTAATAATGCAATATTTAGATAATAATTATGTTTATTGCATATTAGCATGTACTAATGTATATCTAAAAATTAAAAAAATA
>NC_051408.1:44475798-44476286 GCF_015228065.2 Penaeus monodon | reverse complement strand
ATAATAGGTCAGTCTTTGTAACTGGTAACCATAATTATTAACATATTTCAGTTTTATTGTACGCTGACCAATAACAGTGACAATTTTCGCCCTGGTAGCTCGAAGAGCTGAAATTTCACCGTGGAAATCGGAAACCAATAAATATACTAGTAGATCATGTAAACTTTTAATGTATGATAACCATGGCTTTCATTCATAAGATATCTGCTTTCTTGTGTTTGCAAACCATTAGCTCGAGATCTATGGGAAATGTTTTTAGGGGGAGGGGGTCATCTTAGAATGTCCGAATGATCTTTACCCAATTAATTACATTTTAAGGTGAAAAAATGACGCATATTTGTTTATTCTGTGAAATCTATTCACTGCAAGCCATCAGGTGCTCAAAGACTGTCATGGTCTACACATGTGTCGGCAACATGACAATGAGCCATCTTATTCCGGCTGGATAGAGCTAAAACTGGTTCCTTATTTAACAATAAATCTCCAGG
>NC_051408.1:44471719-44472169 GCF_015228065.2 Penaeus monodon | reverse complement strand
AAATAATACAATGAGTTCTCTTTCAGCACTAATATTTTCAGTGTTGATGCAAGAACTGCTACACAAAAGCATTAAGTGAAAAATAATGTACTTTTTGATGACTGGCCAGTTGTAACAAGAATATCATAGATGAAATTTCATTTATGGTTTATTGCAAAAGGGGATAGTTGTCACCAACCCAAAAAAGTGCCATAAAACCTATAACTTGTGCTTGCATAAGGGAGTACTTTTATGTGATGTAAAGGAGAACACCAATTTTAAAAACCATATGTGAGATACAGGTGAATTTTCCCCCTTATAAATCCTTTCTGTAGGAGCTGCTGACCCTCCCTGGTTTATATAACCTTCACTTTAATGTACTGGATAGAGAGAACTTAGCAAGCCAACTAAAATATGAGAAAACTGTCGTCCTTCCTTCCTATTTAGACTGTTTTATGTAAAAAAAAAAAA
>NC_051408.1:44470607-44470857 GCF_015228065.2 Penaeus monodon | reverse complement strand
ACCAAAACCATATGGTGAGGGTTTGGGAATGATCATCAGCAGTAATTATCGTATAGAGGGGCAGACTGACATGTGAAAATAAGATTTGAAGGTGCAACTGATAACACCTGGATGGATGTTAAAGACACAGAGAGAGAGAGGGGGGGGGGGGGAGTGAGATAGTGGAAATGAGCATGCGACAGAATGAGAAAGGAACACAAAACTCCCCGTTGAATTTTTACCCCCAGTTATTGCCCCGTATTCATGTGTG
>NC_051408.1:44470292-44470546 GCF_015228065.2 Penaeus monodon | reverse complement strand
TGATGTTCAGATTCATCATCAGCGAACAGTCCACATAGAGCCCCTTTTGGAATTTAGAGCACACCTAGAGGTTCGGGGGCATATCCTACAGTTTTAAATATACAGCATATGTTTTGGTTGCTGTGATTATAAATTTTGCATGTAAAGCATTCGGTTGGCTTTAAAATAGATTGCTGTATAATGCAATATTTAGATATAATTATGTTTATTGCATATTAGCATGTACTAATGTATATCTAAAAATTAAAAAAATA
>NC_051408.1:44470071-44470165 GCF_015228065.2 Penaeus monodon | reverse complement strand
ATTACATCAAAAAATTATTTACAGTACATATAAAAAAAACGATACACAAAGAATTGATTGTAGTACATAAAATTTTGGGTCTTTTTTCTTATAT
>NC_051408.1:44469195-44469668 GCF_015228065.2 Penaeus monodon | reverse complement strand
ATAATAGGTCAGTCTTTGTAACTGGTAACCATAATTTTTAACATATTTCAGTTTTATTGTACGCTGACCAATAACATGACATTTTCCCCCCTGGTAGCCGGAGCTAAAATTTTCCCGGGGAAATGGAAACCAAATAAAATTAGTAGTCTGTAAATTTTTAAATGTATGATAACCAGGGCTTTCTTTCATAAGAATCGTTTTCTTGGTTTGAAACCATTGCTCGAGATCAGGGGAAAATTTTTTTGGGGGGAGGGGGTCATTTAGAATGTCCAAATGATCTTTACCTTTAAATTACTTTTTAAGGGTGAAAAAATAAAGCATATTTGTTTTTCTGGAAATCTATTCAGCAAGCCTCAGGGCTAAAGACTGTCATGGTTCCCCAAATGTGTGGCAACAGGCAATGAGCCTTTTTTTCCGGTGGATAGAGCTAAAACGGGTTCCTTTTTTAACAATAAATCCCGGTACATCTTTTA
>NC_051408.1:44465340-44465743 GCF_015228065.2 Penaeus monodon | reverse complement strand
AAATAATCAATGAGTTCTCTTTTAGCATAATATTTTTAGTGTTGTGCAAGAACGCTACAAAAAGCATTAATGAAAAATAATTATTATGGACTGGGCCAGTTGTAACAAAATATCTGGGGAAATTTCATTTGGTTTATTGCAAAAGGTAGTTGTCACACAACCCCAAAAAAATGCCCCAAAAAATAAACTTGTGCTTGCCCAAAAGGGATACTTTTGTGAGTAAAGGAGAAACCAATTTTAAAACCAATGTGAAACATGAATTTCCCCCCTTTAAATCCTTCTGTAGGAGCGCTGACCCTCCCTGGTTTTTTATAACCTTCACTTTTGATTATGGAAAGGGGAACTTGCAAACAACTAAAAAAATTTGAGAAAATGTGCCTTCCTTCCTATTTAGATGTTATGT
>NC_051408.1:44462664-44463215 GCF_015228065.2 Penaeus monodon | reverse complement strand
AATCTCGATGCAAATTAAGTGTGTTAGATATCGAGATGCGAACTGTTTCAGGGTTGAAATTTTTCCCAAAAGATACATTATTGAAGAAAAGTGAATGAGGGGAGCAGCTTGAAGAATAGGTGGTTTCCATCACCAGTTTCTCAAACAATCGCCATCCCTTTCCCCAACCTCAGGCAAAAAACCCAAACCCCGACCCCATGATTTTGGCAAATAAATGATTTTTACTCATTCCAAAAAGTCTATTGGGTTTTCTTGACAGAATGTAGTGAAACTTTTGGCTTTTGCCTGGCAGTCACACAAGCTGCTGCAGGTTTCCCCCTTCTATTTGATTGTACCATTACCCCCAAATTGCCTAAATTATAGTAAGCAGTGAATTACTATAAAAAGCTTACTTTCCCTTTTTTCTGTATTTCGTTATATTTACTGATGCTTTTTAAAACGAAAAATTAAAAAAGTGCAACTCCAATTCTAGAGAAACATTTTTCACTACAAGAAATTTGCATATTAATTAAACCAAAATTTTAGGATATGGGGATTATTTTACAGGTTTT
>NC_051408.1:44461342-44461609 GCF_015228065.2 Penaeus monodon | reverse complement strand
CTGCATTAAGAAAATGTACTTGTGAGAGGCAGTCATATCCCAGTAACCTTAGCAATCTTGAAGCATCACTGGCTTGGAGTGACAAACTGCTCCTAACACAGGTGATATGACTGTCAAGCTGTGTGACCTTAGGTAGATGCCACTCTACTCACATGACCCAAAGTGCCTGTAACTCCAACATGATACAACTGTGTAGAAAGAGCACTAGAATTGGGGGCCCTTTGAGCAACTACAATTTCATTAAGCATGGAGCATGTCTTCCAGCTG
>NC_051408.1:44461203-44461276 GCF_015228065.2 Penaeus monodon | reverse complement strand
CTACTGGGTGATGCTTGGGGTGAAGCACTGAGTATTTTTTTTTTTTATATGTGATGTTTGTGAAATACCAGAA
>NC_051408.1:44460729-44461050 GCF_015228065.2 Penaeus monodon | reverse complement strand
TACTTCCATCTTAGACCCTCCTACACCCCCCTCCCATTACCAAGTACAACTGAAAGTACAGATCACTGTCCTGGAATAAAGAAGCAGAATCAAAATCAACAGAAAAGAGAGCTAAAGATCTAATGAAATACAAAAATCATGAAACAAACTTGCTCACTCAACCACGTACCCTCCTTGTCACTGATCAGAGAGTGAAAAGTGAAAATGTGGGGTAGCAGACGTAAAAAAGAGACAAACACAACCTTGGAGGCAAACGAAAGAGGACTAATCTCTAACTGCCTCAGCAAACGAAAGCACTGTAGCACGGTAATATAATGGCCA
>NC_051408.1:44460212-44460284 GCF_015228065.2 Penaeus monodon | reverse complement strand
GTGGGATGGGTGGAGGTTAGAGTGACATAATGTGCAAAATGGTCAAGTCAGGCAAAGGATCGGGGAAAGAAG
>NC_051408.1:44459247-44459720 GCF_015228065.2 Penaeus monodon | reverse complement strand
AAGAGGAAAAATCTTTGTGAATGTGTAAGGGCACAGCACAGCAAAACGCACTGAAATAATGAACAGCACTGTTTTTAGTCATCAAGAAAGAGATAATCGCGAAGATTTGTTGGTGACTGAAGGGGGTTTCTCTTATTTTATTCCCTGGATCTTGGGTGCCCAATGCAATTGCCTGGATTATAAAAGTCAACCTGAAGTGCCCAAAAATACACATTATCAATAAAGCACTAATCATGGTATGCACTATTAGATCCTAAATAATTTTCATTGATGTTACTGAAGGAGAGCACCTCAAATTTTTCTTCTAATTGTTTTACCTGGTCCTTTTTCTGAAATCAGCTTATTATTAAGAAAACTCTCTCCTCTTCAGATTTTGGCACTTGTCAACTCTAATTGTACTTCTCACTTTTACATTAATACACTTAGTGCTTTAATCATAAAGATTTTTTATTTTGAGCTGCATCTGCCGCTCT
>NC_051408.1:44457803-44458736 GCF_015228065.2 Penaeus monodon | reverse complement strand
TAATATAGTAGTGTGAAAAAACATTACAAAAATTATTAGTGGCATCTGGGTGGCCAATCACATGCTACCCTAGGTCACTCACCAACAAATCCCCAATGACATCCTGTCCAAGAATCTGAGCAGGGTTCAATAATCATAAACGATCTGAAATACTCTTACACATTTCAGGTGAATGAATATCTAGATAAAAGTTTAAAATAAAAAGAGAATAAGAGATATTTGCTTTTATTTTTTATCCTTCTTTCCCCAAAAAGTTTACAGTTGGAAAATATTAAATGCAGTCCTTTTTATTCTAAGGACTAGCTTTCAAGTATCACAAAATCTAAAAACATAATGATCTTAATAATAACCAACATTCACTTGATGTCTGTTTCTTGAGATGTTTCTCTCAAATAATAGAAAAGAAAGTGAAAACTCTCTTTGTATTTTGGTACCTACATCACATACATACTTGAGTGCCCAGAGACGACACCCCAAAATACATTAACATAACAACTTTACACAAACTGCTTTGGTTTGAATATGATGCCCAGACTGATATTGGCTAGAAATGAAGACCTTCACAATTGTTTTAACAGTTGAATCACCGGATTTCGTGAATGACAATGCAGCTGTTTACCCCGTTCTCAAACTGCATGGTGTGACTGAACATTATTTTGCAATTCACATAGCATATATGATGGAGTCCAATATGAATGTCCTCCATAATTTGCATTCCCTAACTCAAACATTAACAAATGGAGAATAACAGGGGAAAAAACATCAAATAAAAAAATAAACATTAAAATGAAAAGATCCCCTCTGGAAAAAAAAATTGAACACTACCTTACCTATAAGCCCTCATGCCTACTTCTACATAAAGTTCAGATCATACTTGAAAAAACTTCGAGGCAAACTATGTCTACACACACACACTGACAGAAAAAAGTATGA
>NC_051408.1:44456832-44457784 GCF_015228065.2 Penaeus monodon | reverse complement strand
CAACAATATGCATATGAAGTTAACATTACCTGTACCGATATGTTTAGTTTCCCATATCAAAAAAGACACTGCAATTTAACTGGCTAAGAGGGATCTCCGATGGAATTCCATATACATTTCATAATAGAATTAAGTGTCAGTTGTGTCTATGTGCCATCTATAACGTTTCGTCTTGAACTTTCCTTGAATTTCAAAAAGTTTAAAACTGTAAGAATATGATTCCAAGGTAACACTTTCATGGTAGGTATTTATAAATAAAAATAATGGTAAACATAACATCATAGGTCAATATCAATTTCAATTTGTTTATAAAAAGATAATGACAATACTAAATACAAGACCATCTGCATTTTAAAGTAAATTCCAATTCATATCAATTAAAATAACATTCAAAGGTCCACAATATAAAAGTAGTTTTAACTATTTGTGCTGGCCTGAAAAAAATGTGTATAATAGTCCAGTGAAGCCCTCATTGATACAGACGGTACAATCATAAAACAGGTGTAATCAAGCTACATGTAACATCTCGTTATGATCCTGATTAAAATAAGTAGAGTAATCATTTTGAATATGCTGGAAAAACTGGCAACTTTCACAAACTAAAAAAACAGTACATATGTCATATCAGGTTTGACTGACATTTAATGGGGGGAGTGAAAAAAACAGGGGGGAAGGAGGGAAGGAGGGAGGGGGGAGGGAGGGGGGGGGGGGGGGGCGGGGGGGAAAAAGGGGGGGAGTGGGGGAGGAAGGAGAGGAGGGGAGGGAAAGTGGAGAGGGAGAGGGGCGGGGGGGGGGGGGGGGGAAGGGGGGGGGGAAAGGGAGGGGAGAGAGGAGGGGGGAGGGGAGGGGGGAAAAATTAAATGCTCTTATAGTCATTTTTCATCTCGTTTGTTGTGGATGGTTTATTTAACCGCTATGCTGACTTAGAAATTGTAGTGTTAGTCAGGAGTAT
>NC_051408.1:44454838-44456444 GCF_015228065.2 Penaeus monodon | reverse complement strand
GAAAGACATCTTTAGTTATGCACTGTATATACACATCTGTAGCATCTGTACTTCAAGAACTATTAAGAGGTTTCCCTGAAACACTGATGTCAAGTAATATGAAAAACTGAAATTATTACTTACAAAAAGCTGTCAACCTTATCATATTAAACATCTCTTCCTTCTATAAAGAAAAGAAAAGAAAGGAAACTGACCTGTATCATCTAACACTTCCTCTGGGGTTCTTACCTTTTTCTGTCTTATATTCTTGTTCCAACTCCATAACTGCAAGATGCATAGAACTTCCAGCACATTAACACCCCTCCCTGAACATCCCAACATCAGAACCAACTAAATTACCCTCCAATAGTTCCTTTGGTGCATGTCCACTCTGCTTTTATTTATCTTGACACTTGTTATGTGCAGCCTCCAAAGCAGATCTGATCAGGCACTTGGGGCATCTTTTTCTTTCAAATTACATCAAATGACAAAATCCAATAACTTAAAAAGCATATTACAATCTTGTGGAGGTTTTCTGCATAGGATGGAGCAAAAGAAAGCCAATCGTGAGATCCTGCAAGCCACTTCTTTATGTCTAAAAGATCCTAAAGTCCTATTAATAAATAAACTTGTGTTTCAGCAGACTCTTGCCCTGAATTATTCCACATAAACTATTACATCAGACCACAAAAATATCATAGTTATACAACTGAACCGCCATGAATGTGGGCCCTGAGAATATCAAAAGGTAAGGCCCTAATGGCCTTCACTATGTTTCATGCATTCTGTTAAGTAGAATGTAAAATTACTCAATGTCTTTTTCACTCCTAGCTTAACTGGTTGCCTTTAGGGGAAAGGTTCTTCTTTCTGACCACAAATTATTACTGATTTCACAGATAAAATGGGTTTAACTGATATATGGGTCTCATTTAACTTGAAAAAATAAAAAAAAATCTACAATTTTTCCTGTTTTCCTCTTTTATTCACATTTATGCACAATATATTTTTTTTCTTTTTTTTAGTAACTTCTTTCAATTTTCTGGTCTTGAAAAACTCATCACAATGCACCACTTGTGATGTCCTTGTTGAGATTACACTTGCAAAGGGGAAGTCTTTACAGCCCCGTGTTGACATCAATGGTATGGTGATGGTCAAAGGTTCCTGGAGACACGAAGATGGAGTCTGAGTGGTCAACTGGTTCCAGTGAGGGGGCAAAGTCCTGCTGTGATGTAGCTATTAGGTACTGGAGCTCACTCGACACTGGAGTCCCGTCCTGGAGAGGGAAAGGAAAGAATTAGGACATTCTAAGAGACGATGCATTTTCTGTGAAATTACTCATTCATTCTCTCACTTCTTCGTATTCAATTACCATACTTATTTAATAATTCCCTCATTCATTCAGTTATTCACTCTAATCCACTGATCTATTCACTTAACTCTCTTAGTAATTCACAGAAAAAAATGATTACCTATGCACTAGAGGTGGGAATTTTATAATATAATGACAATTTTCGATTTTCATTATCATTATTCTATGGTAGACAGAAATAATTGGTTATTGAATGTTCTGTTGCCTACTGCTTATAAATAGATGAATGACAGTAACTGCAGAGAGAAAGCATATGGT
>NC_051408.1:44454466-44454758 GCF_015228065.2 Penaeus monodon | reverse complement strand
TACAAAGATGATGTGATAGATTAAAAATCATTACAGCATCAATCCCTAGCTTCAATGAATGGATGCTTTATCATGGAGGCTGAGGAATGGCTATGTATCTCAGAGTCAGGAGGATGCTCTCATATTCCAAGGCAGTGCATAATATAACCATAATCAGATCTGATGAGGAAATAAATCTTTTACAAACTTTCAAAGAGTTACAGAAAGGGACAGCTTCTCAACACTTGTTTATCTGTCTGTCCATCTACGTCTCACTCCTCACACCCCACTTCCCGTACCCACCAACCCCCAC
>NC_051408.1:44445411-44445692 GCF_015228065.2 Penaeus monodon | reverse complement strand
GGTGGGTACGGGAAGTGGGGTGTGAGGAGTGAGACGTAGATGGACAGACAGATAACAAGTGTTGAGAAGCTGTCCCTTTCTGTAACTCTTTGAAAGTTTGTAAAGATTTATTTCCTCATCAGATCTGATTATGGTTATATTATGCACTGCCTTGGAATATGAGAGCATCCTCCTGACTCTGAGATACATAGCCATTCCTCAGCCTCCATGATAAAGCATCCATTCATTGAAGCTAGGGATTGATGCTGTAATGATTTTTAATCTATCACATCATCTTTGTA
>NC_051408.1:44445116-44445331 GCF_015228065.2 Penaeus monodon | reverse complement strand
ACCATATGCTTTCTCTCTGCAGTTACTGTCATTCATCTATTTATAAGCAGTAGGCAACAGAACATTCAATCAACAATTATTTCTGTCTACCATAGAATAATGATAATGAAAATCGAAAATTGTCATTATATTATAAAATTCCCCACCTCTAGTGCATAGGTAATCATTTTTTTCTGTGAATTACTAAGAGAGTAAGTGAATAGATCAGTGGATTA
>NC_051408.1:44443738-44445039 GCF_015228065.2 Penaeus monodon | reverse complement strand
GTAATTTTCACAGAAAATGCATCGTCTCTTAGAATGTCCTAATTCTTCCTTTCCCTCTCCAGGACGGGACTCCAGTGTCGAGTGAGCTCCAGTACCTAATAGCTACATCACAGCAGGACTTTGCCCCCTCACTGGAACCAGTTGACCACTCAGACTCCATCTTCGTGTCTCCAGGAACCTTTGACCATCACCATACCATTGATGTCAACACGGGGCTGTAAAGACTTCCCCTTTGCAAGTGTAATCTCAACAAGGACATCACAAGTGGTGCATTGTGATGAGTTTTCAAGACCAGAAAATTGAAAGAAGTTACTAAAAAAAAGAAAAAAAATATATTGTGCATAAATGTGAATAAAAGAGGAAAACAGGAAAAATTGTAGATTTTTATTTATTTTTTCAAGTTAAATGAGACCCATATATCAGTTAAACCCATTTTATCTGTGAAATCAGTAATAATTTGTGGTCAGAAAGAAGAACCTTCCTAAAGGCAACCAGTTAAGCTAGGAGTGAAAAGACATGAGTAATTTTACATTCTACTTAACAGAATGCATGAAACATAGTGAAGGCCATTATGGCCTTACCTTTTGATATTCTCAGGGCCACATTCATGGCGGTTCAGTTGTATAACTATGATATTTTGTGTCTGATGTAATAGTTTATGTGGAATAATTCAGGCAAGAGTCTGCTGAAACACAAGCTATTTATTAATAGACTTTAGGATCTTTTTAGACATAAAGAAGTGGCTTGCAGGATCTCACGATTGGCTTTCTTTTGCTCCATCCTATGCAGAAAACCTCCACAAGATTGTAATATGCTTTTTAAGTTATTGGATTTTGTCATTTGATGTAATTTGAAAGAAAAGATGCCCCAAGTGCCTGATCAGATCTGCTTTGGAGGCTGCACATAACAAGTGTCAAGATAAATAAAAGCAGAGTGGACATGCACCAAAGGAACTATTGGAGGGTAATTTAGTTGGTTCTGATGTTGGGATGTTCAGGGAGGGGTGTTAATGTGCTGGAAGTTCTATGCATCTTGCAGTTATGGAGTTGGAACAAGAATATAAGACAGAAAAAGGTAAGAACCCCAGAGGAAGTGTTAGATGATACAGGTCAGTTTCCTTTTTTTCTTTCTTATATAGAAGGAAGAGATGTTTAATATGATAAGGTTGACAGCTTTTTGTAAGTAATAATTTCAGTTTTTCATATTACTTGACATCAGTGTTTCAGGGAAACCTCTTAATAGTTCTTGAAGTACAGATGCTACAGATGTGTATATACAGTGCATAACTAAAGATGTCTTTC
>NC_051408.1:44442784-44443368 GCF_015228065.2 Penaeus monodon | reverse complement strand
CAATACTCCTGCTAACACTACAATTTCTGGCAGCATGGGGTTAAATAATAACATGTTAAATGTCAGTCAAACCTGATATGATATGTATGTTTTTTTAGTTGTGAAAGTTGCAAGTTTTCCATCATATTAAACTGTATATATATACTTATTAATCAGTATATAGGAGTTCCATGTGCTGATTCTGTTTTAGATGCTGTTAAGAGGCTTCACTGTATATTACACATTTTTTTCAGGCCAGCACAAATATTAAAAATCTTTATATTGTGACCTTTGAAATGTTATTTTAATTGATATGAATTGGAATTTTACTTTAAAAATGCAGATGGTTCTTGTTTATTTAGTTTGCTCATGTCTTTTATAACAAATGAAATTGATATTGACCTTATGATGTATGTTTACCATATTTTTATTTATAAATTACCTACCATGAAAGTGTTACCTTGGAATCATATTCTTACAGTTTTAAACTTTTGAAATTCAAGAAAGTTCAAGACGAAGTTATAGATGGCACATAGACCCAATGACATTAATTCTATAGAAATGATATGGAATCCATGGAGATCCTCTTAGCCAGTTAAATGCAG
>NC_051408.1:44441697-44442144 GCF_015228065.2 Penaeus monodon | reverse complement strand
AAATAATACAATGAGTTCTCTTTCAGCACTAATATTTTCAGTGTTGATGCAAGAACTGCTACACAAAAGCATTAAGTGAAAAATAATGTACTTATTGATGACTGGCCAGTTGTAACAAGAATATCATAGATGAATTACATTTATGGTTTATTGCAAAAGGCATAGTTGTCACACAACCCAAAAAAGTGCCATAAAACCTATAACTTGTGCTTGCATAAGGCAGTACTTTATGTGATGTAAAGGAGAACACCAATTTTAAAACCATATGTGAGATACAGGTGAATTTCCCCCTTATAAATCCTTTCTGTAGGAGCTGCTGACCCTCCCTGGTTTATATAACCTTCACTTTAGATGTACTGGATAGAGAGAACTTAGCAAGCAACTAAAATATAGAGAAAACTGTCGTCCTTCCTTCCTATTTAGACTGTATATGTAAAAAAAAAAAAT
>NC_051408.1:44438897-44439470 GCF_015228065.2 Penaeus monodon | reverse complement strand
CACATCTCGATGCAAATTAATGTGTGTTATGATATCAGAGATGCCTGAACTGATTACAGGCTTGAATATTTTCCAAATGATACATTATTGAAGAGAAAGTGAATGGAGGGCAGCAGCTTGAAAGAGATAGGTGGTTTTCCATCACAGAGTTTCATCAAGCAATCGCCATCCTTCCACACACCTCACTGGCAAAGACCCACAAACCACGACCACATGTATTCTGGCAAAATAACTGATTTGACTCATTCCAAGACAGTCTATTGGCTGTCTTGACAGAATGTAGTGAAGCTCTGTTGGCTTTTGCCTGGCAGTCACACAAGCTGCTGCAGGTACCCACTTTCATATTTGATTGTACCATTATCCGTAACTTGCATAAATTAGTATGTATAGCAGTGAATGTACTATAAAGATGCTTACTTTCTCCTTATTTCTGTATTTCGTTATATATCACTGATGCTTTTTAAAACGAAAACTTAATGAGTGCAACTCCAATATATCTAGAGTAGAACAGTTTACACTACAAGAAATTTGCATATTAATTATATAACCAAAATTGTAGGATATGGTTATTAT
>NC_051408.1:44437549-44437820 GCF_015228065.2 Penaeus monodon | reverse complement strand
CTGCATTAAGAAAATGTACTTGTGAGAGGCAGTCATATCCCAGTAACCTTAGCAATCTTGAAGCACTCACTGGCTTGGAGTGACAAACTGCTCCTAACACAGGTGATATGACTGTCAAGCTGTGTGACCTATAGGTAGATGCCACTCTACTCACATGACCCAAAGTGCCTGTAACTCCAACATGATACAACTGTGTAGAAAGAGCACTAGAATTGGGGGCCCTTTGAGCAACTACAATTTCATACTAAGCATGGAGCATGTCTTCCAGCTG
>NC_051408.1:44437410-44437483 GCF_015228065.2 Penaeus monodon | reverse complement strand
CTACTGGGTGATGCTTGGGGTGAAGCACTGAGTATTTTTTTTTTTTATATGTGATGTTTGTGAAATACCAGAA
>NC_051408.1:44436947-44437256 GCF_015228065.2 Penaeus monodon | reverse complement strand
ACTTCCATCTAGACCCCTACTACACCCCCCTCCCATTACCAAGTAACAACTGAAAGTACAGATCACTGTCCCTGGATAAAAGCAGAATCAAAATAAACAGAAAAGAGAGCTAAGATCTAATGAAATACAAAAATCATGAAACAAACTTGCTCACTCAACCATAGTACCCTCCTTTCACTGAGCAGAGAGGTGAAAGGAAAATGGGGTAGCAGACAGTAAAAAGACAAAAACTTGGAGGCAAACAAGAGAAGGACTAATCTCTAACTGCCTCAGCAAAGAAAGCATGTAAGCAAGGTAATATAATGGCCA
>NC_051408.1:44435531-44435995 GCF_015228065.2 Penaeus monodon | reverse complement strand
AAGAGGAAAATCTTGTGAAATGGTGTAAGGGCACAGCACAGCAAAACCACTGGAAATAATGAACAGCACTGTTTAGTCATCAAGAAAGAAGATAATCGAGAAGATTTGTTGGTGACTGAAGGGGTTTCTCTTATTTTTATTTTCCCTGGATCTTGGGTGCACCATGCAATTGCACTGATTATAAAAGTCAACTGAAGGGACCAGAAAATACACATTACAATAAAGCAATAATCATGGTATGCACTATAGATCCTAAATAATTTCATTGATGTTACTGAAGAGAGCACCTCAAATTTTCTTCTAATGTTTTACCTGGTCCTTTTTCTGAAATCAGTTATTATTAAAAAACTCTCTCCTCTTCAGATTTTGGCCACTTGTCAACTCTATTGGTACTTCTCACTTTACATTAATACACTTAGTGCTTATCATAAAGATTTTTTATTTTGAAGCTGCATTGCCGCTCT
>NC_051408.1:44434331-44435035 GCF_015228065.2 Penaeus monodon | reverse complement strand
TATAGTAGGTGTGAAAAAACATTACAAAAAATATTAGGGCATCTGGGTGGCCAATCAGCATGCTACCCTAGGTCACTCACCAACAAATCCCCAATGACATCACCAGAATCTGAGAGGGTTCAATAATCATAAACGATCTGAAATACTCTTACAACATTCAGGTGAAGGAATATCTAGAATAAAAGTTTAAAATAAAAAGAGAATAAGATAATTTGCTTTATTTTTTTATCCTCTTTCCCCAAAAAGTTTACAGTTGGAAATATTAAATGCAGTCCTTTATCATTCTAAGGACTAGGCTTTCAAGTATCACAAGAATCTAAAAAACAATAATGATCTTAATAATAACAACATTCACTTGATGTCTGTTTCTTGAATGTTTACAAATAAATAGAAAAAGAAAGAAAAACTCTCTTTGTATTTTGTACCTACATCACATACATAGCTTTGAGTGCCAGAGACGAGCACCCCAAAAACATTAAAATAAAACTTTACACAAACTGCTTTGGTTTGAATATGATGCCAGACTGATATTGGCTGAAATGAAGACCTTCAACAATTGTTAACATTTTGAATTCACCGGATTTCGTGAATGACAATGCAGCTGTTACACGTTCTCAAACTGCATGGTGTGACTGAACATTATTTTGCCAATTCATCATAAGCATATATGATGGACAATATGAATGTCTCCATAATTTGCATTC
>NC_051408.1:44434121-44434259 GCF_015228065.2 Penaeus monodon | reverse complement strand
AAGATCCCCTCTGGAAAAAAAATTGAACACTACCTTCATAAGCCCTCATGCCTAACTTCTACAATAAAGTTCAGATCAACTTGAAAAAACTCTAGGTCAAACTATGTCTACACACACACACTGACAGAAAAAAGATGA
>NC_051408.1:44433430-44434084 GCF_015228065.2 Penaeus monodon | reverse complement strand
GAAAGTTAACATTACCTGTACAGATATGTGTAAGTTTCCCATATCAAAAAAGACACTGCAATTTAACTGGCTAAGAGGATCTCCGATGGAATTCCATATACATTTCATAATAGAATTAAGTGTCAGTTGTGGTCTATGTGCCATCTATAACTTTCGTCTTGAACTTTCTTGAATTTCAAAAAGTTTAAAACTGTAAGAATATGATTCCAAGGTAACACTTTCATGGTAGGTAATTTATAAATAAAAAATATGGTAAACATACATCATAAGGTCAATATCAATTTCATTTGTTTATAAAAGACATGAGCAAACTAAATAAACAAGAACCATCTGCATTTTTAAAGTAAAATTCCAATTCATATCAATTAAAATAACATTTCAAAGGTCACAATATAAAGATTTTTAATATTTGTGCTGGCCTGAAAAAAATGTGTAATATACAGTGAAGCCTCTTAACAGCATCTAAAACAGAATCAGCACATGGAACTCCTATATACTGATTAAATAAGTATATATATACAGTTTAATATGATGGAAAACTTGCAAACTTTCACAACTAAAAAAACATACATATCATATCAGGTTTGACTGACATTTAACATGTTATTATTTAACCCCATGCTGCCAGAAATTGTAGTGTTAGCAGGAGTATTG
>NC_051408.1:44431452-44433056 GCF_015228065.2 Penaeus monodon | reverse complement strand
GAAAGACATCTTTAGTTATGCACTGTATATACACATCTGTAGCATCTGTACTTCAAGAACTATTAAGAGGTTTCCCTGAAACACTGATGTCAAGTAATATGAAAAACTGAAATTATTACTTACAAAAAGCTGTCAACCTTATCATATTAAACATCTCTTCCTTCTATAAAGAAAAGAAAAGAAAGGAAACTGACCTGTATCATCTAACACTTCCTCTGGGGTTCTTACCTTTTTCTGTCTTATATTCTTGTTCCAACTCCATAACTGCAAGATGCATAGAACTTCCAGCACATTAACACCCCTCCCTGAACATCCCAACATCAGAACCAACTAAATTACCCTCCAATAGTTCCTTTGGTGCATGTCCACTCTGCTTTTATTTATCTTGACACTTGTTATGTGCAGCCTCCAAAGCAGATCTGATCAGGCACTTGGGGCATCTTTTTCTTTCAAATTACATCAAATGACAAAATCCAATAACTTAAAAAGCATATTACAATCTTGTGGAGGTTTTCTGCATAGGATGGAGCAAAAGAAAGCCAATCGTGAGATCCTGCAAGCCACTTCTTTATGTCTAAAAAGATCCTAAAGTCCTATTAATAAATAGCTTGTGTTTCAGCAGACTCTTGCCCTGAATTATTCCACATAAACTATTACATCAGACCACAAAAATATCATAGTTATACAACTGAACCGCCATGAATGTGGGCCCTGAGAATATCAAAAGGTAAGGCCATAATGGCCTTCACTATGTTTCATGCATTCTGTTAAGTAGAATGTAAAATTACTCAATGTCTTTTCACTCCTAGCTTAACTGGTTGCCTTTAGGAAGGTTCTTCTTTCTGACCACAAATTATTACTGATTTCACAGATAAAATGGGTTTAACTGATATATGGGTCTCATTTAACTTGAAAAAATAAAATAAAAAATCTACAATTTTTCCTGTTTTCCTCTTTTATTCACATTTATGCACAATATATTTTTTTTCTTTTTTTTAGTAACTTCTTTCAATTTTCTGGTCTTGAAAAACTCATCACAATGCACCACTTGTGATGTCCTTGTTGAGATTACACTTGCAAAGGGGAAGTCTTTACAGCCCCGTGTTGACATCAATGGTATGGTGATGGTCAAAGGTTCCTGGAGACACGAAGATGGAGTCTGAGTGGTCAACTGGTTCCAGTGAGGGGGCAAAGTCCTGCTGTGATGTAGCTATTAGGTACTGGAGCTCACTCGACACTGGAGTCCCGTCCTGGAGAGGGAAAGGAAAGAATTAGGACATTCTAAGAGACGATGCATTTTCTGTGAAATTACTCATTCATTCTCTCACTTCTTCGTATTCAATTACCATACTTATTTAATAATTCCCTCATTCATTCAGTTATTCACTCTAATCCACTGATCTATTCACTTAACTCTCTTAGTAATTCACAGAAAAAAATGATTACCTATGCACTAGAGGTGGGAATTTTATAATATAATGACAATTTTCGATTTTCATTATCATTATTCTATGGTAGACAGAAATAATTGGTTATTGAATGTTCTGTTGCCTACTGCTTATAAATAGATGAATGACAGTAACTGCAGAGAGAAAGCATATGGT
>NC_051408.1:44431106-44431372 GCF_015228065.2 Penaeus monodon | reverse complement strand
TACAAAGATGATGTGATAGATTAAAAATCATTACAGCATCAATCCCTAGCTTCAATGAATGGATGCTTTATCATGGAGGCTGAGGAATGGCTATGTATCTCAGAGTCAGGAGGATGCTCTCATATTCCAAGGCAGTGCATAATATAACCATAATCAGATCTGATGAGGAAATAAATCTTTTACAAACTTTCAAAGAGTTACAGAAAGGGACAGCTTCTCAACACTTGTTTATCTGTCTGTCCATCTACGTCTCACTCCTCACACCC
>NC_051408.1:44423157-44424195 GCF_015228065.2 Penaeus monodon | reverse complement strand
GAGGTGGGGGTGGTGGGTAGGGGAAGGGGGGTGTGAGGAGGGAGACGTGATGGACAGAGCAGATAATAAACAAGTGTTGAGGAGCGGTCAGTTTCTGTAACTCTTTGAAACGTGGTAAAGATTATTTCCTCATCAGATTGATATGGGTTAGGATGCCTGCCTGGGAATATGAGGAGCATCTCTCCTGGACTCTGAGATACATAGCATTCCTCAGCCTCCTGATAAACGCATCCATTCATTGAAGCTCGGGAGTGATGATGAATCTTTTTACTCTTCCATCATTTGGTAATTCCAGAAGCCTAATTCTAGGACTATGAAGCAAAAGTTTGCATAGGACACATGATGGCGTAAGTCAATTTGCCATAACCATATGCTTCTCTCTGCGTTACGGTCATCATCGATTATAAGCAGTAGGCAACAGATACATCAATAAACCAATAATTTCGGTTACCATAGAGAATAATGATTATGGAAATCGAAATTGTAATTATATTATAAATTCCAACCTCTAGTGCATAGGTAACATTTTTTCTGTGAATTTATATAGAAGTAAGTGAATACGCTCAGGGATTAGAGGGAATAAACTGATGAATGAGGATATTAAATTAAGGGATGGGTAATTGATACGAAGAAGTGAGAGAATAATGAATGCAGTAATTTCAACAGAAAATGCATTTCGTTCTTCGAAGTCCAAGTCTTTCCTTTCCCTCTCCAGGACGGGACTACAGTGTCGAGGGAGCTCCAGTACCTAATAGCTACATCACAAGAGGACTTGCCCCCTCACGGGAAACCCAAAGTTGACCACTCAGACTCCATCTTCGTGTCTCCAGGAACCTTGCCCCTCACCATACCATTGATGTAAACCCGGGGGCGAAAAGACTTCCCCCTTTGCAAGTGTAATCTCAACAAGGACATCACAAGGGTGCATTGTGATGAGTTTTTAAAGACCAGAAAATTGAAAAAAAGTTACTAAAAAAAAGAAAAAAAATATATTGTGCATAAATGTGAATAAAAGAGGAAAACAGGAAAAATTGTAGA
>NC_051408.1:44421125-44423138 GCF_015228065.2 Penaeus monodon | reverse complement strand
CAAGTTAAATGAGACCCATATATCAGTTAAACCCATTTTATCTGTGAAATCATTAATAATTTGTGGTCAGAAAGAAGAACCTTCCTAAAGGCAACCATTAAGCTAGGAGTGAAAAGACATTGAGTATTTTTACATTCTACTTAACAGAATGCATGAAACATAGTTGAAGGCCATTATGGCCTTAACCCTTTTTATATTTTCAGGGCCCACCCTTCATGGCGGTTTAGTTTATAAACTATGATATTTTTGTGGTCTGATGTAATAGTTTATGTGGAATAATTCGGGCAAGATCTGCTGAAACACAAGCTATTTATTAATAGGACCCTTTTGGATCTTTTTAGACATAAAAAAGTGGCTTGCAGGATCTCACGATTGGCTTTCTTTTGCTCCATCCTATGCAGAAAACCCCCTCCACAAGATTGAAATATGTTTTTTTTTAAGTTTTGGATTTTTTCATTTGTGTAATTTGGAAAAAAAAAAGACCCCCAAGGGTCCCTGATCAAGATTTGTTTTGGAGGTTTTGCACATAACAATTTGTCAAGATAAAAAAAAAGCAGAGTGGACATGCCCCAAAAAGGAACTTTTTGGGGGGGAAATTTATTTTGGTTCTGATTTTTGGGAGGTTCAGGGGGGGTTTTTAATGGGCGGGGAAATTCCCTTCATTTTGCGTTATTTTTTTGGGAAACAAGAAAAAAGGGACAAAAAAAATTAAGAACCCCAAAAGGAAAGTGTTAAAAATGAAAACGGGGTCATTTTTTCCTTTCTTTTCTTTTCTTTATAAAAGGAAGAGTTTTAATTTTAAAAGGTTGACAGTTTTTTGGGTAAGTAATAATTTCATTTTTTAAATATTACGGACATCATGTTTCGGGGGAAAAACCTCTTAAATTAGTTTTTTTAAATTACAGAGGGCTACGATGTTAATAAGTGCATAATTTAAAGATGCTTTCAAACCCCTAAATGCTGCGGGGAAATGGAAATTAAAAAAAACTTGGCTTGCCACTGAAATTTTTGGGTTTTAAAAATTTGGTCTTCAACGATTTAAGGCTCTTCAAGAAATTAGTAACAAAGTGAGTTTGTTGTTTACCCTTTTCCCTTTTTTTTTTTTGGATGTATACATTTTCTTTATTTTAATATTATTTTTTAGTAATTTTAATAACATTATAAAAATTTTTTTCCCTACACAAAATTTTAAAAACCATTGAAATTGAAAACATTAATAAAAAATCTTTTCCCAAAAATTAAAGGGAAAAGGGAAAAGACAGATGGGGCCCTAAGGTCCACAAAAATTGACTCAGTGCCCAAAGAACTTTGTGGAGCCTTTCTAGGGGTGTAGAACTTTTTCAAAAAAAATCCCCGCAAACCCTACAATTTCGGGCCCGCAGGGGGTTTAAATAATAACATGTTAAATGTCAGTCAAACCTGATATGATATGTTTGTTTTTTTTAGTTGTGAAAGTTTGCAAGTTTTCCATCATATTAAACTGTATATATATACTTATTTAATCAGTATATAGGAGTTCCATGTGCTGATTCTGTTTTAGATGCTGTTAAGAGGCTTCACTGTATATTACACATTTTTTTCAGGCCAGCACAAATATTAAAATCTTTATATTGTGACCTTTGAAATGTTATTTTAATTGATATGAATGGAATTTTACTTTAAAAATGCAGATGGTTCTTGTTTATTTAGTTTGCTCATGTCTTTTATAACACAAATGAATTGATTATGACCTTATGATGTATGTTTACCATATTTTTATTATAAATTACCTACCATGAAAGTGTTACCTTGGAATCATATTCTACAGTTTTAAACTTTTTGAAATTCAAGAAAGTTCAAGACGAAAGTTATAGATGGCACATAGACCACAACTGACACTTAATTCTATATGAAATGTATATGGAATTCCATCGGAGATCCTCTTAGCCAGTTAAATTGCAGTGTCTTTTTTGATATGGGAAACTTACACATATCTGTACAGGTAATGTTAACTTTCATAGCATATTTTGTTTG
>NC_051408.1:44420973-44421106 GCF_015228065.2 Penaeus monodon | reverse complement strand
TCATCTTTTTTCTGTCAGTGTGTGGTGTAGACATAGTTTGACCTAGAGTTTTTTCAAGTTGATCTGAACTTTATTGTAGAAGTTAGGCATGAGGGCTTATGAAGGTATGTTCAATTTTTTTTCCAGAGGGATC
>NC_051408.1:44420199-44420905 GCF_015228065.2 Penaeus monodon | reverse complement strand
ATGTGAATGCAAATTATGGAGACATTCATATTGTCCATCATATATGCTTATGATGAATTGGCAAAATAATGTTCAGTCACACCATGCAGTTTGAGAACGTGTAACAGCTGCATTGTCATTCACGAAATCCGGTGAATTCAAAATGTTAACAATTGTTGAAGGTCTTCATTTCAGCCAATATCAGTCTGGCATCATATTCAAACCAAAGCAGTTTGTGTAAAGTTTTATTTTAATGTTTTTGGGGTGCTCGTCTCTGGCACTCAAGCTATGTATGTGATGTAGGTACAAAATACAAAGAGAGTTTTTCTTTCTTTTTCTATTTATTTGTAAACATTCAAGAAACAGACATCAAGTGAATGTTGTTATTATTAAGATCATTATTGTTTTTTAGATTCTTGTGATACTTGAAAGCCTAGTCCTTAGAATGATAAAGGACTGCATTTAATATTTCCACTGTAAACTTTTTGGGGAAAGAGGATAAAAAAATAAAGCAAATTATCTTATTCTCTTTTATTTTAAAACTTTTATTCTAGATATTCCTTCACCTGAATGTTGTAAGAGTATTTCAGATCGTTTATGATTATTGAACCCTCTCAGATTCTGGTGATGTCATTGGGGATTTGTTGGTGAGTGACCTAGGGTAGCATGCTGATTGGCCACCCAGATGCCCTAATATTTTTTGTAATGTTTTTTCACACCTACTATA
>NC_051408.1:44419231-44419707 GCF_015228065.2 Penaeus monodon | reverse complement strand
AGCGGCAATGCAGCTTCAAATAAAAATCTTTATGATAGCACTAAGTGTATTAATGTAAAGTGAGAAGTACCAAAAAAGATGTTGACAAGTGTCCAAAATCTGAAGAGGATGAGAGTTTTTTATAATAACTGTTTCAGAAAAAGGACCAGGTAAAACATTAGAAGAAAATTTGAGGTGCTCTCTTCAGTAACATCAATGAAATTATTAGGATCTATAGTGCATACCATGATTATTGCTTTATTGTAATGTGTATTTTCTGGTCCCTTCAGTTGACTTTTATAATCAGTGCAATTGCATGGTGCACCCAAGATCCAGGGAAATAAAAATAAGAGAAACCCCTTCAGTCCCAACAAATCTTCTCGATTATTTCTTTCTTGATGATAAAAGTGCTGTTTATTTTTCCAGTGGTTTTTTCTGTGCTGTGCCTTACACCTTTCACAAATTTTCCCCTTTTTCCCCTTTTTTCCCCCGGGGGG
>NC_051408.1:44415851-44415940 GCF_015228065.2 Penaeus monodon | reverse complement strand
GTTACTTTATAATATGAAGAAGAAACTGGATACATGTATTACACTAACTTTAATCCAATGCTGCTGGAAAAATGTAGTTAAATCTTTTC
>NC_051408.1:44413722-44413827 GCF_015228065.2 Penaeus monodon | reverse complement strand
GAATATAATATTAAAATATAAATAAAAATATATAAATAAGATAAATTTTTATATAAAAGATAAATTTAATTAAATAGATAATAATAAATATATAATAAAATAATA
>NC_051408.1:44413081-44413500 GCF_015228065.2 Penaeus monodon | reverse complement strand
AATCCAAACTGGAAAATAAATTCCAGAAAATATGCACCTGCCTTTTGTCAACCATCCTCAAGCAGCACATTGATACAATAAAGAACCAAGCACCACAGACCTGATTCACAAACGCCCCGTCCTCCCTCTGGAACACGACAATCTCCCCGTCATCCTTCTCAGCTCCCGTGATGAGGGGGTCACCTATAGATGTGGCCCCAGTGGCAGTGACCTCCTCAATTTGGTATGCCAGTCGCTCATCCTGTGGGGATTCCTGCAAGGGAGGTGTTGGAGAGGGGCCAATGAATGACTCCACCACGTAGTCAGCGTCACTCTCCACCTCTCGTTTTGACATGAGACCCTGGAAGCAGCAGATTGAACTGATGTCAACATTTAAGACTATTCATGTGTGGACATGGTGAAAGGTTCTCATGAAAGAA
>NC_051408.1:44412892-44412965 GCF_015228065.2 Penaeus monodon | reverse complement strand
GAAGTCATATAGCAGTTCAGGAAGGTTGGAAAAGGGCAATTTGATCAAAGTTGACAAAGGATGTGTGGGATTT
>NC_051408.1:44412702-44412858 GCF_015228065.2 Penaeus monodon | reverse complement strand
AAAGAGTATAAGGGTAATTAGATCACAGATTCAGTGACAATGTCAGGGGGGAGAGAATATAGGGAAGAGGGCTGCTGTGACACAGGGTTACATTCTGGGAGAAACAGGAGAGATCAACTGCCCCCAGGAGGGGGGGGGGGTGATGCGGCTGAAGCA
>NC_051408.1:44408678-44410423 GCF_015228065.2 Penaeus monodon | reverse complement strand
GGGGGAGACATCATGAATTGTGCAGTTATTTATCCTCTTTCTAAATAAAACAACATAACAAGCCTTGCTCTCTGTCTCTGGGAGCCCAGAATTTGCAAATCTTTATCTTTGACATAAAAAAACAATTACACAAAAATAGAATGTCAAAAAAGCAAGACTGGCTCCATATATTAGGGGAATTAGCCTAATTATGCTTATCTATGGTACAACGCTTATTAAGATGACTTACTGCATACAAGACCCCCTTTAGAAAGGTAGTGACTGGAAGGTCACTGTTTAATCCATAATTGGAACTGTTGCTTTGTTTCTTAACCAAGAAGTATTTCTAAATTCTTTTTTTTTGTATATGGTAACTTAATCAGCCCTTAATCAGTCTTCACAATGTGATAAGATTTCCATAAAATCAATCTTGTAACAAGTAATTTATTTAAAAATATGTTTTTTGTGGGGAAATGAAATCAGAACATATAGTTTTAATAAACAAATTATCTACTTTCATATGATCTTTCAATATCGTGGAGGACCAGAGTTGCCACTTCTTTAACTTAGCACACTGAATTTAAGATTTTCTTTAAAAACTGTAATGTACAAAGTAAACATCATATTTGCTCCTTCGTTGCTTCTCAGCATCATTGAGCACTCTTGGACCAACCACGTTCAGGAGTAATCGGCGCCCTTGGTTATAAGAATCTCAATTCTTCTGGAATGCAGTGGCCAGACATGCACTCAATTAACCATTTGTAATCTTTACCTATTCATTACCTGAATATATTGAAATTCTTATGTGGCAATTTCACTTGATTTTTTTCCATAATTCTATCAATATTGGGAGGGTTAATATGATTTCTTTAGTGGTCTATGTTGTGTGTAGACAGTCACTGAACATTTGAGCTACTGATTACTACCAGCATGTTATAAGAGTAACATATTTGTTGTGAGAGCAGGAACACAACCTTGGAAATCTTGCTTGTGGTCAATTTTTCAATGACCACAATATGACACTGACAATATGATGACTAGCATTTATTTTCTTATTCTATACAAGTCTCCTCACTGAGTTTAACTTTGAAATTAGGTGAAAACAGTAAAATGATTTTAAATATGAATTAAAGAGAGAGGATATATCACCTTCCAATTTCTAATTTAATTTCTTTATCTCTTTTATAATTTGCACTAAAGTTTTCTAATAATTTATTTTCTTTAACACATTTGTCTCAAAATTTACAACTACAATATTATCTAATCTATATTCACTATAACTCCCAGTGACAAACTCATTTCTGGTTCAAGACAATAAAACAGTCTGGATGCCTACAAATGGTGAAAATCAAGAAAAAACGTATCACAGACAAAATAATGGTGCTGTAAAATCAATAGATAGTACTCTGCCCTATTACAACTAAGATTTAATATCACATTATCAAAATCTGTTGAACAGTTTCTTCTCAATCTACCCTCCCTCTTGTATCATTTCTTTATCTCCACTGTTTTACTCTTTTTAAATTCTTGCTGACTATGGTTACTACAACTCAAACTGAAACAATCATTCAGTTCCAGCCATTCAACACAGCATGGATCATGAACAATTAGGGAGTGGAAAAAAATGAAACATTTTAACCAAGATTCCAACAAAACACTCATGATAAAGAAAATCAACAGCCACCAGATAAAGTAAACAAAGCATCCTATAAACACATTATACATGCCTGGTATGGAGACAAAAGATATTCTACTCCTTCCTCATG
>NC_051408.1:44408419-44408647 GCF_015228065.2 Penaeus monodon | reverse complement strand
GCAATCACAACCTCTGGGTCATAGCAGAGATCTTCCTCCTTCACTACTGTTGACATTTCTGACACCTGAAAGTTAGGAATAAATTTTTGGCAATATGGACATTACCCACTTCACAAACCTGAAAATGAAACAGAAAACTTACAACAGAATAATCTAAACCATTGGGCACTCTGGCACTCATGACTAAAATCCACCAGCCATTAGGCTTATGTAATTGGAAAATCTGGG
>NC_051408.1:44407810-44408027 GCF_015228065.2 Penaeus monodon | reverse complement strand
TCCTCATCCTGCAACATTATCTTGTAGCTGGTAACCATGTCATACCTACAAGCAAATGTGATGTAGTCTCCCCCTCCTACATTGATCAACATTCCTTTAACTATTTACCCAAAACCTTTGGCTGTGCATGAATTCAGAACACAGAGTTATATAAACATAAGAAAATATCAAATTGTAAAGTAAAAGTGTAAGTATTGTATGGGAAGGAACAGTTGAA
>NC_051408.1:44407332-44407702 GCF_015228065.2 Penaeus monodon | reverse complement strand
GCTACATGTCCAAGGTTGTAGACAGAGATGGGCAGTATCAAAATACACATCGATTGATACCTTTTATCTGTATCAGTGTGTGCCTTAGCTACTAAATAACAGTGTCATTTTATCAGTATCACTAGGATGCCTTTTTCAAAATGTATAAAAAAATTAGACATTGATACATTTACATAACCAATTTGAAATCAAAATTATTTTTCATAAATTGCAAAATGACCTATCTCTCTATTCCAATTCTTATTTGTGATTATCATTTGTTCTTCTAGTGTTTCATGTGCTGTAGAAAATAAATTAGGGTACAGTTTAATTTTTTTGTTTTGTTTTGTTTATCAATATACTTATTTCTAGGGAAGCCTTTTTTAGAATT
>NC_051408.1:44406709-44407293 GCF_015228065.2 Penaeus monodon | reverse complement strand
GTGTTTTCAAACTGTGAAGGCTGCCATGTAATAATTAGTTTTTGGCAGAAGTTCACACTTCCATTTTCTTTCCATGATGCACAGAGCAACACAGGATCATTTATATGTTATTTGAATATTTACAAATAACAAAGATTGATCACTAATGTTGATGGCACTAATAACATGTTCTTTTATTAGTTAACTGAAGACATGTCATGGCAGGTTTGTTTCGGAATGCTTAGGAATGACTTCATATGTGCAATACAGGCCCATCTATTATTAATGATTATGGTGCTGTATAAAAAGTATGAAATATGCTTCTTTCATTCTGCCCCTAAATATGTTACTAATACATATTTGAATATTTCAGAAAGAAGTCTATCTACTAAAAAATCTCCATCACAAATTGAAAAAACAACAACAAAGATGACTGATAATTTGTATATTTTCTTATTCACAAGCTACAATATAACCAGGCAGCTGCACTGATGTCATTATCTCCGCCTCCCTTTTTAACCCCTACAATTTCTGCAATTTCATTTTTTTCCCCATTCAGTAATAACAAAATGGTAAAAAAAATATTGAAAATGAAAATCTAAAAA
>NC_051408.1:44406405-44406605 GCF_015228065.2 Penaeus monodon | reverse complement strand
ATTCGTATTTTTCCTAAAAACCATCATTTACCTATTAACCAAAAACCTCTGGCTGTGCATTAATTTTGAACACACAGTCAGAGGTTATATGAACATAAGGGTTAAGGGGAAGACCATGTCTATGGAAGGTCATCTTCGCAGCATCTGGGAGAAAGGTATGGCTTACAGCAGCACCTGGGAGGAATAGCAGGATGTTTTCA
>NC_051408.1:44405488-44405678 GCF_015228065.2 Penaeus monodon | reverse complement strand
GGGGGTACAGGAAGGAAGAAATGGTTCAGTGTTGTGTGAAAAAGAGACACCAAGGGCACGGGAGATGAATATCTAAGAGATAAGTTCCATCTCATTACCCTTGCAGAAAGAATGAGAATTACAGGAGATTTCAGTTCCACTGATGCTGAGAAGACATAAAAATACATGTCCATTTGATTTTCAGCTATCA
>NC_051408.1:44404879-44405038 GCF_015228065.2 Penaeus monodon | reverse complement strand
AGTTCTTAGAGCATGTGCTGATCAACCCATTTGATCCTGTGTAACAGCCCTGATTACACCCCCACCCAGAATACATCAGGGTTTAATTTAGGATAGCCTGTTTTAAACCCAGGATATTAATTAGGCTAGGCCAGTTTATACCAATGTGCATAAAATGGG
>NC_051408.1:44404519-44404751 GCF_015228065.2 Penaeus monodon | reverse complement strand
ATATTCCTTGTGCATTGAATTCTATAGGCCACCACATTAAATTGAAAACAATAATACTCATTCACAGGCATAACTTGTGGAAACATTCTGTCATTAATCATTTTGCATGCTAAACATGTAAAATGTACATGTACATGTACATTTTTGTGGCTTGGGTTTGGGCAAGCATTCAGTTGATGATGGACAAAAAGCACTGATCATTTGTGAATTTGTTACTGATCTCCAGTTTTAT
>NC_051408.1:44404195-44404262 GCF_015228065.2 Penaeus monodon | reverse complement strand
GGGGGTATAAACTGGCCTAGTCAAACTTATACTCAAGGTAAAAAACACCCTAGCCTAAAATAACCCC
>NC_051408.1:44403333-44403825 GCF_015228065.2 Penaeus monodon | reverse complement strand
TTTGTCTTTCTTTATCAGTATCAACTATTCTTATTAGATAAATATGGATTTATCTGGTTACCTCAAGCTTGATCTGGAGGCTTGATCTAACATCTCTCAAACTCATATTGGGAAGTGCAATTATCAATAACATGTTTACCAATAAGAATTCATGAAACAACTTTTACCTTCACCTAAGATTGGATAAAATCACAGTATGATTACCAAGTCCCTAAAGAACTGTAACATGAATACTGAGAGTAAAAATGTAAAATTATATTACTTCTAAATATCAGCACAATCTTCAATGTACCAACCTGCTCCTCATGCTGCAAAGTCTCCGATGCCTCTCTCATTTCCTGTTGCTCACTGTTGTTGACAGATTCCGTTTCACTGCCCACTATTTTTACTACAGCTTCCCTTGCTGACACTCTGCAAGGGAAAAACAAAAGAATAATCAACCACTAAAGAAAAGTCGTGTAAGATAGTTAAAGTAAAACCACAATATAATAT
>NC_051408.1:44395668-44396508 GCF_015228065.2 Penaeus monodon | reverse complement strand
AGTAACCTAACTGGGTACATGTACGTATTAGAATGTTTGTGAATGTTCTATAGATTGTGTAATATCATTATATATTGTTATTAACTAGAACAATTACATATGAATAAAACAGCGTCAGAGTGAGTGATTTTCATCTACAAAAGCTTTCTGTTTGCTTGTAGGCCTACAATAGGTTCAGATATATTCCCTAAGTTTGGCTATTATAGAATGTACAGTAATATATTAGAAAAAAGAAATTAATAAAATGGAGACATTGCCTCATTGTATCTTAAATGTTAAATTATCATAATCATACTCAGCGGTAATCAGATCCATTTACAATCACTACAGATTTTCCCACAAAACTTCCTACAGGGTTTATTCTTTTGAAATAAAACATATGAGGTTAAAATGTACTAAAATAAGATGTAGAGTAACAGCTCTACACCAACAAATTAGGAAGGATGCAAATTTTATGATTATATGTATTTTCCATTTACACTCTCCTGATCTAGCCTGATCACGCCAATAGTTGCCAGATACTGCTAAATTGCAAATAAGACATCAAATTACTTATGATAATTGTTTTGTATAAAGATAAAATAAAAGTTTTATACTAATCCACACACAATATATAAAAGCTGGATTCTGATGTAAATAATATGCTCAAGTAATGAAAGTAGTATTTCAGTTCTGAATATGTTAAACATAATAGAAAAATATGAAAAATATGTTACGACCCATATGCTGGGTCAGCAACACATGCTGCGCCGAAAGCTCCGACACAGATGCTGTGACACCCGCAGGGAAAGGGTTAACTCCTTGTAATCAGGTGCTTTTCTGCCCAAACGAGCCCAAAAT
>NC_051408.1:44394680-44395033 GCF_015228065.2 Penaeus monodon | reverse complement strand
ATCAAAGTGGACGGGGGGTATACATGTTAACATTAACTTCTGGCATCCACAAAGTTCGGAAACTAAAATTTAAGGTTTTCAGATATATCCACTTGTTTCATATATACATATTTCTTGCTTAGTATATAACTTTTGTATTATGAAATTTTGTATAAAAAATACAAATCAGTAATCCTTATTCACTAGCTCAATTACACAGTTCTATTATTATTTACTAAAATCACTACCCCATTCTGAGAGCCATTGCTTACTTTTTTTCTTTTTTTTTAAATATACAATGCCAAGATTTTCAAACACTTTCACACTAATTCTATGAACTTGACCAACCAATAAGCACACTATACACCTAGTCT
>NC_051408.1:44394255-44394321 GCF_015228065.2 Penaeus monodon | reverse complement strand
TGTATAACATAATGAGTAAAGGGGGTAAAAAAGTTGTGGAAATAAAAATAAATAAATAAACCAACA
>NC_051408.1:44393724-44393889 GCF_015228065.2 Penaeus monodon | reverse complement strand
GTCAACATTGGGTTAAAAAACAAATCAGATTTTTATACCTCAATTTCACCCAATCCTGATGGGAGCCCCCCAGTCCAATACTGGACAAAGTATAAGGATGCATGTGAGGTCAGCTGGTTGAGGGAAAAATCTGAAGCAAGCAAAACATAAAATTACCCTTCTCCC
>NC_051408.1:44391021-44391111 GCF_015228065.2 Penaeus monodon | reverse complement strand
TTTACTTTATAATATGAAGAAGAAACTGGATACATGTATTACACTAACTTTTAATCCAATGCTGCTGGAAAAATGTAGTTAAATCTTTTC
>NC_051408.1:44388912-44390655 GCF_015228065.2 Penaeus monodon | reverse complement strand
CATCATATAGCTTAGCTATTTTGGGATTCCTTCCAAAGAAACATATGATGAATACAAATGATTATCATATCCTACATTGTTTACCTAATGTAAGGAGAATGCTCAACTTACACATACTTCAGTATTGACATTAGAACTAATCTTCAGACAAAATTACAGCCTGACTTGTATTACTGAAAAATAATATCAATTAAACAACTCAGTAATGAATAAAACTAATTTGAGAAAAAAAGGTACAGCAATCAAACTACAAATAACAGTCAAGAAACCTACCTGATCACAACAATTTGTTTGCCTTCCCCAACCACCAGCTGCTCAGATTCAATCATGTTTTTAATCTGCGACGTGATCTCTTCCTCCGAAAGCAATGTTCCTTCCCTTGCAATTAGACAGAGTTCCGTTGGTGAAGGATTCTGTCCTACGGGGGGAGGAAGTATGCTGTTTAGATCTTTAATTTCTGTTGTCACATATTCGGAGGGATCACAGAGCTCAGGCTCTGTAGGTTCTAAACTACCTAGTTCTTGCTTCTGGTCACTTAATCTAACTGCCGTACAGCTTTGAGCAATGTTCTGTATCAAATCACTTTCTGAGGGAATGAGCAACGGGTCATCCAGCTCATTCACGGAGTCACTTGATAAAAGCAAACTGGTTTTCTGTTTACTATTAGCACGAACTGCACTGCCCTGCGCTAGTCTACTATTTTGCACTAGAGGATATAGTAACATACTAGTTCTCACCATCTTGTTCTGCTGTTCACTGTTTATGTTTTGAACCCTGCGGTTAAGTACAACATTTTCCACCACATTATTTGTCTCCTCGGGGCTCACTCTGCACAGGAGCAAGTTCTCGAGCCCCGTGGACGCCTCCGCTCTGTCTCCTTCGCTGATCTGGACATGGGAATTAAGTACTCCATTATTTTTAGTGGAGGGTAGATTCTGGCGGTTTGTACTTTTGTAAGTTTTCCCCTGGCTGTACCTTGGTTTTTTGACCACAGGAGGAGACTCACTCTCCTGTGACAGTTTTGACAATTTCACACTGTTCACCACATTTTTTACAACGTCGTCCAAGCTATCAATCACATCTTTGGCAGGCTGAATGCACATGAAGGAGTCCTCATTTCCTCGCAGCAGGATGTAGTAGCTCTTATGGTCTGGTCCTATGACTGGACGGATCTGCGATAAGGTGTTCTCTACTGAGCTCCCTTGGATGCCCCCCAAGAGAGCCTGAGGACCATTGTGTCCTGACCCTGAGCCTAAGAAACCATCATTTTGTTTCCTGCCTGGGCCCAGTGCGAAGTCGCTTGATGTCCCTTTTTCTTGACAGTATGGATATTCGATCTCGCCATTTCATGTTTGAAATCTGTAAGAAATATAACAACATTAAGTAAGGCCATAACTACAAACTTAAAAAATATCATACAAAAGGGAAATCAAAATATCTCTTCCAAAAATAAAGGGAAATCAAAATATTTCTTCCAAAATAAAGTTCATGTACACTAATCACTTTAATGCTATGGTTATCCAAGTTGTAAAAAAAGGTAAACTTTATATACAGTTAACTTTAGATGATCTTATCAAAAAGTATAAAGGAAATATATAAGCAAAGGAGTTTATTAACTCCATCAAAATAATTACAAGAATACTCTGCATGAAAATCAAACCAATGCTGCTAGGTCTATGGACAAGTGATTGTAGTTTTCTTTTGTGATTTTTTTTTCATGTAGTTACTGTAGATGGGTCTACA
>NC_051408.1:44388525-44388619 GCF_015228065.2 Penaeus monodon | reverse complement strand
TACTTGTAGTTGAGAGATGGAATCTACCAACTTGAACTGGTCTATATCTGTTATGGGGAGTGACTATGTGGTGTTGTGAAGATCTATGGAGGAG
>NC_051408.1:44383150-44383344 GCF_015228065.2 Penaeus monodon | reverse complement strand
TTATAAAAGACGTAATAAAACAACGAGACCATGCCCAGCACACCGGTAACACCACTCTTTTCAATCCCTTACACAACAAAAAATTAATTCAGCAATGCTAATTTCTACCCTTGATAGACTCCATCTCTGAAGCAGATCGCACCAAAGCATTGGTATATGATAGCACCTTAAGTACTTTGCTGCTAACAGGCACC
>NC_051408.1:44382561-44382918 GCF_015228065.2 Penaeus monodon | reverse complement strand
TCTGGGATTCACGTCCCCAGAGCTCTAAGCCCTTACCTCACATCAATCCCCATTGCCGTGGCCTACTACGACGCTCCACCCCAACTTTGATTGAACAATATGTGGAAAATATAAGATCCATTTCTACTCTTCACTACCATGTAAACTTCTAAACGACACTATTTAGAAAACACAAACCTCTATCGTTAACACCCTCACTTGACTTCACAAGGCGTTTGAACCTCGTTACCACCACAGTTATTAGCACTGCTTGACTATAGGATGTCTTGTGGCGTGGCTGGCGACTTCCTACGCTACCCATCTACCAGACCTTGATCCTGCTGAAGCCTTACATATGCATCTCCTGCTGGATCTTCT
>NC_051408.1:44382081-44382396 GCF_015228065.2 Penaeus monodon | reverse complement strand
GAAGACGCTGAACAATCTTGCCACCAACACCTCCTAGCCCCACTCACCCCGCCTCCCAGACACAGTTCACACACACAACAAGCTCGTGCTATGAAGGTCACTCAGACGACAGACTATAGAATAGCCCATGCCACACCATGGTAAGCTCCATTAACAAAAATTTGCTTTTGTAATATCTCCCCTTATGTTAATAACCTGTCTTTTCACATTTTACATAACTGATCTAATAACAAATTATACTGTCAGTCTTTGTACACGTGGCAATCATTAAAAGACTCTTATTTATCTCATTTGTCAAGCCACTTTTCCAAAAAC
>NC_051408.1:44380244-44380458 GCF_015228065.2 Penaeus monodon | reverse complement strand
CCTTATTTTAGGGGCATATATACTTTACAATACTGTATACCCAATATATAGTGTATATAAAAAAAATATATAAATACCTCCCATGGATCACTTTTTATTATAAAAACAAAATAAACAACGAGACCCCCCAAAACCCCAAAAAAAAATTTTAAATTTTTAAAAAAAAAATTTACCCCCTTTTTTTTTTTTTTTAATTTTCCCAAAATTCCCCCGA
>NC_051408.1:44376663-44376741 GCF_015228065.2 Penaeus monodon | reverse complement strand
CAAATTTCTTCACAACCCCCACAAGTCCCCCCCAAACAGATAGCCCAGTTAAAGTGGTAATTAAATCCCCAAACACTG
>NC_051408.1:44376510-44376617 GCF_015228065.2 Penaeus monodon | reverse complement strand
ATACATTGTATTAGAGTTTGGAATCTACCACTTGAACGGGTCTATATCTGTTTGGGGAGTGCTATGGGGGTGTTGTGAAGATCAGGGAGGAGTGGTGGTGTGATACT
>NC_051408.1:44371222-44371595 GCF_015228065.2 Penaeus monodon | reverse complement strand
ATCATGTTTATTTAAAAGACTAAAAAACAACAGCCATGCCCGCACACCGGTAACACCCTCTTTTCATTCCTACACAAAAAAGAAATTTAAATCAGCAAATGCTAATTTCTACCCTGTTTGACTCCATCTCTGAAACAATCAAAACCAAAACATGGTATGCAAGATTTAAAATACTTTCTGGCTAAAAAAGGGGACCGTGCCATTACCTTTTTTCAACCCCCCTGTCCACCAAACTATCAAAGAGGTAAACAAACATTTCCACAATTGCTAGCGCCTCCCCAGCCTCGCACCCCTCCAGCTCCCCCTACCCCCCCCTGCAAAATACGCTTGACAGGGTTGAAAAAGCACCAATTTCTGCCAAAAGATCCGAGAA
>NC_051408.1:44370384-44371122 GCF_015228065.2 Penaeus monodon | reverse complement strand
AGCCGACGTGCCTCCTCAGCGCCCCCCAAATGCCGCAGCCGAAGCCGCAGTGCCTCCTTCAGCGTCTGCGGCGGCAGCAGTGCTCGCTTCAGCCGCGCGGCCGCAGTGCCTCCATTGCATGGGGGTGCCGCTGCCGCTAGCCGCAGTGCCTGCGCCCTTCAGCGTTCCGCCGCAGCGCAGTCTCGTCCGCCGCAGCCGCAGCCGCAGTGCCTCCTTCAGCGTCCGCCGCAGCCGAAGCCGCAGTGCCTCCTTCAGCGTCCGCCGCAGCCGCAGCCGCAGTGCCTCCTTCAGCGTCCGCCGCAGCGCAGTGCCTCCTTCAGCGTCCGCCGCAGCCGAAGCCGAAGCCGCAGTGCCTCCTTCAGCGTCCGCCGCAGCCGCAACCGCAGTGACTCCTTCAGCGTCTGCCGCAGCCGCAGCCGCAACCGCAGTGCCTCCTTCAGCTTCTGCCGAGGAGCTACAGATGAACTGGGGACACGGCGAAGGAGATGATGACGAGTTTGAGTGGGAGGATGATCTAACCCAATTTGACCAATTTTATGGTTTAGAATTAATTGGTGATAGGCTAGAGATGTTCCCTTTCTCCTGTGATCTTCCTCCATCTCTTGCTTTCATGGCTGTTAATGCCCTTGAATTAGGGGGCTCTGAAGATCTCCCTTTGGACACAAACTTATTTGACCTTAGCCACCTGACGAATGCAAAGAGTGAGAAAGCGACGGCTCTGTTGCATAAGTATCACCA
>NC_051408.1:44368125-44368302 GCF_015228065.2 Penaeus monodon | reverse complement strand
GGCATCTCTCCGCTCAATAGTTGGGGAGCATCCTGGCGATGGCACTCTTACATTCCAGAGCTGCGTTTAGCTCTTAACTCTGCCATTCATCGTTCGACAGGTGAGCAACCCTTATTTCTCCTGACTGGACGACACGCCTATTTTCCGATAGGCCTAACAAATGAGGCCGTGTTCGCC
>NC_051408.1:44367068-44367816 GCF_015228065.2 Penaeus monodon | reverse complement strand
GGATGAGCCGGAGGGTCCAGAGGACGACCCTGAGCAACCAGTCGAGGATGACCCTTGGGTAGCCGTCCTGACCAGCTGTGTGTTGGATCATGAACTTTCTATGTAGACATATGTATACTTTGTGGACCTTTACTCTCAACTGACTTTGTGGATGCAGTGTATGTCCTCGGTGCTTTAAATTCCTGTAATTTGTCCGTGTGTGATGTTCAGCACTAAGTAGCACCTATTAATTGTTCATATGTCAATTGTGTTATTTACATTTTTTACTCTTCTCTTACTTTTTATTTTTACTCTTGCTCTTATCTTTTATGTTTTACTCTTGTTCTCACTCTTTTATTGTTTTATTATATCTACTTTTTACTGTTTTTCTTCCGCATCTCTTTATTTTTCCTGGTTTCTACTCATTGTTTCATCTGTTTATTTCATGTTTATCATTTGGGGCGCCCGGCGGGATGATGAGTTGGCTCCGACAGGGTGCTGATATCCTGGGGTATGTATATGCATTTTTCTCAGTCCAGTCCTCTCTTTACTGTCCCGGCTCAAGTCTTGGTTTTTTCCTCTTTTCAGGTCTCGCTGGCTGCTTCGACCCGGATACGGATTCTGTTTGCGTGACACACGTACTCAGCACACCCCCCCACCTTTCAGATGATGCTTCGCTCTGTGCGTTCCGTGTGTGTATGCGCTCTCAGTGCGTGCACAGCAGTGTGTGTGAAAGCATAAGTCTTTGGTCGGTATGTAACGTATTTTA
>NC_051408.1:44366519-44367027 GCF_015228065.2 Penaeus monodon | reverse complement strand
AAGTTCGCTGGCTGCCACTGTCGGGGTAAATAGTACGTTTTATAGCTGTATACTTCTATGTGCATACGCATTTCAGACATGGTGTCCGCTCTTGCTGCGGTGTTTCGTGTTTTGTATTTCGTCATTGCCGATTGTCGTGTGTAAACATAGTTTTTTATGATTTATGTGCCATTTTATGTATTTTACTTATCCGGCGTGGCTTTACTTTGTTATTCCCGGCCCGGCGGGATGATTTGGGGTCCGCCTAAACCGGGGTTTTTATATGTTTTTTTCTAGTAGCCTTTGTATTACCTTTTTGGCCTTTTTTCTCTCCGGGCTTTGGGAAATAGGGGGGAATTTCCCGTGGTAAAATGTTCAGACCCCCCCCCTTAAGTAGCCCTTTTTGTTTTTTTTTAGGGGTCAAAGGGGTTTTAAAAATTTTTTTTTTTTTACATAATTTTACTTTGTTTTCTTTTATGTTTTTTCCTTTTTTCCCCCCCTTTTCCCCCCCCAATTTGTCGGTTTTAAA
>NC_051408.1:44365532-44366478 GCF_015228065.2 Penaeus monodon | reverse complement strand
CCCCTTTTGGGGGAAACAAAATTTTATTTAAGTTTTCCTTTTCATCCTTTTTTTCCCATTTTTTTTATGTTTTTTTAAAAAAACCCGGGGTTCCCCCGGGCGGGAGTAGGGCCCTCCGGGGGCGGCCTTTTTGTAGGGTGCATTTTTTTATCACCTCCTTTAATTCCCCTTTCCCTTGGTTTTTTTCCCCCTTTAAGGCTCCGGGGCCCCGGTTTCCACCCAAAAACTGGGGCGGGAAAAACCTGTAAAAAAAAAGGCCCCCCCCTTTTAAAAAAAGGAGTTTGGCCTTGCGTTGCTTTTAAAATCCCCATTCCCCCGTGCCACTTGTTTTCCCCTTAATTTTTGGGTACAAAACCTATTTTCCCCTTTAATTTGTGTTTTTTGGGGGGGGGCCTTTGTTTTTCCCCCTTTTCCATTGTGGGTTTTAAATAAATACTTTTTAAGGGAATTTTGAGTTTTTTTGGTTTTTACAATTTATCCCCCTTAATAAATATTTATTTTACAATTTGGGGGTTATTCCAATCTCAGGGCCTTTTTTGGGGGGGCCCTTTAAAGGGAAATTTTTATGGTTTAAAAAAACTTTTCCGCCACTAACGCAACCCTGCCCCTTTTTGATGGCCAAAACCCATTCTTTTTCTAAACTGCACCACTGGGCGTTTCTTTTTTGGTTTTTCATATATTTATAAGGGGGGTTTGGTGGGGGTTTTTGTGGGGGGGTGTTTGGGGGGTTTTGGTTTTTTGTGGGTGGACCCGAAGGACAATCCAACCCAAAATTCACCTGGGGGGTTCTTCTACTTAGGGGCCCCCTTTCTTTAATTTGGCCCCCCTTTTCCTTTAACCCCTTTTCCTTAAAAACCGGAAAAAAAATTTCTTAAGGGTTGGGGCCCTACCCTTCCTTTTTTTAAAATTTTAAACGTGAATCGTTTTTAAACCCAAAAAACATACG
>NC_051408.1:44365369-44365450 GCF_015228065.2 Penaeus monodon | reverse complement strand
TTTTAAAAATAGGGGGGGGGGTGGGGTTGGAAATTTTTGGGAGGGGGGGCCCCCGGGAAAACACAGGGCCCGTACATTTAC
>NC_051408.1:44364878-44365292 GCF_015228065.2 Penaeus monodon | reverse complement strand
CCAAAACCGTGTGTTTATGGGTTTTGTGTGTGTGTGTCTTAATTCTAGATTTTTGGGTTGTGTGTGTGTTGTGGGGGGGGGGTTTTTTGGTGTGTGTGTGTTTTTTTTTTTTGGGGGGGGGGGGTGTGGTTGTTTGGGGGGGTGTCTTTTTGGGGTGGGGGGTGTTTCTTTACCCCAGCAATTTGGAAAACCCCAGGTTTCCCTTTTGGAAAGGGCAAATAGCAAAAAACGGGGGTTGGGGGCCCCCCTTTACCTTTATTTGGAAACCCCCTTGGTTAAATCAAGAAAAGGCCTAAAAACAAAAGAAAAATGTTGGGAAGAAATTTTTAAAAAATAAAGTAAATTTTATAATATAAATATTTTAAAATTTTCCAAGAAGGCTAATAAATATATATATTTTTTAATATATTTTTT
>NC_051408.1:44364467-44364814 GCF_015228065.2 Penaeus monodon | reverse complement strand
AAATATGCGTTGTGTGTGTGTTTCCCTTTTGGTATGGTTTGTGTGTGTAAACAGGTACGTATTTTCAAATAGCGTTGAACATAAAAACTATAAACTATTACGTACACGTTCTACATATACATGCATGAAAAGTTTATATTTGCATAATCATATGAATCAAATTTCCCCGTAGTACTGCTCATGTAGTTTATACGCAATTGAAATCGAGGGTTGCCATGTTTTATTCAATACACCATAAGGGTTACCCACAAAAATAATTCCTCATGACTCTTTTTTGTTTTTTTTGTTTAGGGTTGCCCTCGGGGTCCATCACTCTTTCTCTTACTTGTATATTTTTATTTGTTTGC
>NC_051408.1:44364176-44364240 GCF_015228065.2 Penaeus monodon | reverse complement strand
AAATTTTATATATTAAACCCCAAAACACACACAAAAACACACAAACAAACCCCACCCCAACCCC
>NC_051408.1:44363736-44363909 GCF_015228065.2 Penaeus monodon | reverse complement strand
AATAAAAAGGGTTTTAAAAATGGGGAAACCCTGTTTGGTAATCAGATAGATATATAAATGATAGATGGGCCCAAACAAAAAATAGTTTTTTTGATATTTATTTGTGAAGAGTTTAAATGGGGGGAAAAAAGGTTCCCCCGGGGATGGGGCCCGCTTTCCCGTTTTTCTCTCTA
>NC_051408.1:44362984-44363342 GCF_015228065.2 Penaeus monodon | reverse complement strand
CCCAAAAAAAAAAATTGTATTAAAAAAATTTTAAAAATTTTAAAATTTAAATATATATTTTTTATTATATATATTTTAAAAAATTTAAAAATAAAATAACCTTATAAAATTATAAAAATATAAATCTAATTTTTATATTTTTAAAATTCTATATTTTGGAAAATTAAAACAATGCCGGCGAGAAAAAGTAAATTGGCGAAAGGGGGAAAATTTTTTTAAACCCACCGGAAATTTGGAAATTTACTAGGATTGTTGTAAATATTATTTTATAAAAAAATATTGGAAATAATTGGGGGTTGAAAAAAAATTTTTTATAATCAGTTTAAAATATTGAATGCTAAAAAAGGATATTTTGTTT
>NC_051408.1:44362576-44362891 GCF_015228065.2 Penaeus monodon | reverse complement strand
GGGGGGAAAGCTGGGGAAAAAAACAAAAAAAAATAATTTTTTGAAATAAAAGACTAAAGTTTTAAAATTTTAATGGATTAATTTCATTTTGGGGAAATTAAGTTTGGTTTTGGGTTAATTTTAAAATTTTTTTAAAATTTTAATTTTTTAATAATCTATTTTTTTATTTTTTTTTTATTTAATAAAGCCCACAAAAAATGTTTTTGGGGGCAAATTTCAAATATATAATTTATAAGTTTAAATATATTTGAAAATTATTATTTTAATAAATTATTTTATTTTTTTCCTTTAATACAAAATTTTTACTTTCAAATT
>NC_051408.1:44362244-44362331 GCF_015228065.2 Penaeus monodon | reverse complement strand
AAGGAAGGAATGTATTTCACCTATTAGTTTGTTTTTTTTATTATAAATTTTTTTGTTGTTTTGGGGAAGTTTAATTTGTATGTTTTA
>NC_051408.1:44361804-44361889 GCF_015228065.2 Penaeus monodon | reverse complement strand
TTTTTTTTTGTGTTTAAAATTTATTTATATAATATATATATATTATATTTTTTTTTTGGGTTTTTTATTTTTTTTTATATAATTT
>NC_051408.1:44359290-44361373 GCF_015228065.2 Penaeus monodon | reverse complement strand
TTTAATAAAGTCGGGGCCCAAAAACCCAATCAGCTCCCGCGGGGGCCTCTGCCCTGGGAAGGGGCGGTGCGGAAAAGTGTTGTGGGATTTTTTTCAAATTTAAACATGCTAAAGGATATTTAATAATTTTAATTTTTGCAATATCAAATTTGGGAGCATTACACTTGAGCTTTCCGAAAAACAAATGGTGATCTGATGGATTGGCTCATGGGAGAAATTTACTGTCGTGAAAAGTGACTGTTGGTGAGCAAGATATATGTGTCTGGTGATCAGGCTTAAAAATTTTTCTTCTGGGTTTTTATATGGAAAATTTTAAAATTTTTCCAAACTCGATATCAGATGTTCAGAACAATGATGGCCCAAATAATCACGCGATGTACTTATTGCATTGAAGGATATTCAGAGTTAGTTATACCTTTGTTTTCTTGTGGAATGTTTACATATTCAAGTGATTGCCATTCATCATCTAATTATGGATTGCAGAGATTCATTCTCTGGAATGAACTGACGAGGCCTCCATCAAGAAAAATCCTAAACCAAAAAAACTTCTATATTTCAAATTCCTGAGATGACAATAAAAATTTTTTCCTCTTTTCCTTTTTTAAAAAAAAACCAAGCTTTTAGAAAGTTTCTGCTTTATAAAAAGTTTGTGCCCCCTTTTCCCTTTTTCTCCGTATTCCCAGACGGGGGTATGAATGTCGGATCCACGGTAAATTTGATTGATTAGCATCTTGACACTGTCATCATGTGTTCTTATTAATCACTTCTTTTATCATGGAACATAAGCCTATAGAATTCTTCATACAAGTAAACACATTTTACAGAGAAATTGAATTGTTGGTTCCTCTTGTTGGAAAAGGAGATCGAGATTTATTAACTTTGGAAGGAAATAGTTCATAAAGGTGAAGTACGGTTTCACTGAAGGATTATTGAATGTATCGAGAATATTCTTGGTCGAATGTACATTACCTTCGGGGCTCCTATTTGTAAAGTATAGTAGAAGAGGTTCCCCAGGTTCTAAAAATTTTTAAAATTTTGTTTATGATAAGAAAAACTATCTTTGTTTTGACAAACGAAACATTTTTTTGAAGTTTAACCAACAAAAAAAATTAAAAGCCCCTTAATTTGGTGCATACGCTTGGCTTTGTGTGAGATGTGGCTGAATATATTCGCACCAAAGACGAATACACTTTGAGGCTTCCGAACAGATTTATTTTAAAGATGACCCCAAGAGAAATTTGAAAACAATTACATTTTCTAGTCCACTTGAAGCAAAAAAACAACTTTTTTCCCTTTTTTTTTCATGATCATCCAAGTACCCCATCATAATTTTTAAAAAATTTCCCTTTCCGGGTTTCTCCTGACTGTTTTGGGTTTTAAAATATTCTCCCAAAAATAGCATTTTATTTTTTATTTTCTTACTTTTTTGGGCACTGGGATTTTTCTACATTTTCCCTAACTCTTAGGGGGGGGTTGTCGAAGGGGTGGTCTCTTTTTATAATATGGAAAAATTATTTCTTTATTTTTTTTTTTCAACTAAATCGTTCTACTCACGCTGTGCTACTATAGATGAAACATTATATAGTTTTGTTGTGTTAGATCAAGACAGATAATTTTTAAAAAAAACATTCCCAAAGGGGCCTCAGTTATAAGAAAAAAAACCCCCGAGTAAATTTTTCTGCGTTTAAAGGCTTCGCAGCTTTTACCACAAAAAGTTCAAGCAAAGGGCCGGGCTTTGACCTCCCGGGTGTACCTTTTCTTCAGAGGTCGCCCCTCCAGATGTTCATTCTAGTGTTTATGAGAGTCTTGTTCTACCTAGGTATCGCAGAACCTGTTCTTGGGAGCTATCTTAAAATCTGTTGAAAAGTTGAAACATTATGGCAAACTGTTTTCAATCGATAAAGGGTGTTACCCCGGGTTTTTTGGAAAACCCCAATTTTTATACATCTGAAATAAAAAGCTAAAATAAATGTCACCATCCTCATATGCGAAAAGTTACTTAAGGGTTTTGGAAAATTTAAAATCCTTTTTCCGTCTGATGGTATTGGGAAAATTCTATTTCTTTTAAATTTTAAAGAATTTT
>NC_051408.1:44358710-44359087 GCF_015228065.2 Penaeus monodon | reverse complement strand
TACCACTTTTTATGGAAATGTCATCTAAGATAATAAATTAGAGGAAATAATGAAATTTTTGGTAATTAATCATATAATAAGAATTTCGAATTTACTTCCCACACTCTTTTGGTTCCAAAAGCAGACGAGAATTGTGCATATCAACAACTCTGTCAAAACAGATTTGTGCCACGTATGGAAAAAAGACGTCAGAGGGAAAGAACTTGCAAACTACCCGGGACCAAACAGGGCTGATAAAGGGAATCGCCCCCTTAAAGTTTTCTTTTCCCGTAAATCCTAACAACATTGGGTTCTTGGGAAACAAAAGACCCGGAAGCTTAAAAAGGGAAGGGAAATTTATAGCATTAATACTAACTACGGAAAATCCAAATAAAAAG
>NC_051408.1:44358374-44358665 GCF_015228065.2 Penaeus monodon | reverse complement strand
GCCCCCAAACAACCCTAAAAAAAATTTTATTTGGGCTTTTTAATTGAATAGAGTTTGTTTCCCCATTATAGATTATGAAGGGTGTCATATGACGTCCAAGCTTGTACACTAAAGTTATTTTAACTTCTTAAATGAGAGCACGTAGGGTTCTTTGCGATGCATTTCCAAGGCAAACCGGTGGTTTGCAATGATGATGAGGATGATAATAGTGGTATTAATATGAAAGTCATTTTCTTCTTATGGTTAATGTTATCATCACCATCATTCCCCCCCCCCAAAAACACATCAATC
>NC_051408.1:44357948-44358207 GCF_015228065.2 Penaeus monodon | reverse complement strand
CATCATGCCCCCCCCTCTCAGCATATTTTTTTTTGTAGATTTTAAAAAGGGAAATTTTAAACCGGGGCTGTAAGGGTTTTTTTTTTTTATTGTCCGGGGACCGGGCTTTTCTTTTTGGAAAAAAAAGCGGGGGCGTACCAAGCAAAACAATTTTTTTTTTTGTTGTTGCGTGCTTAAACTACTAAAAGCTCGTTTGGATGTATTTGAAACCCCATCGTCAGGTTTTGAGAGCTCCTTCTATTTAAAAGAGTTTGGTTTT
>NC_051408.1:44357011-44357412 GCF_015228065.2 Penaeus monodon | reverse complement strand
TTTTATTTTTGAAAAGGTAAATATATTTTTGGTGACATATTTTCGGAACCCCAAAAATTTCCCCCTTTATGTTTTATCAGCAACAGTTTTGAACAAACCTTCAAGTTGCTTGGGATTTAATTTTCCGTCCCCCACGGTTCTGCTAACTAATCAAAAAATTACTTGCATTTAGGCCTGCAGGGGGAGTGAAAGCATTGAACCTGTTTCGTGTTTCCGGGATTTTGTTGGAGAAAATTTTCTGTATAATAATTGTTTTTTGTAAAAAGCTATATGTAAAAGTTAATATGAAAAGGGAAAAAAGAAAAAAAAGCATATAAAACCTTGAAAAAACCCCAAAAAAAACACTTTCTCTCTGCAAAAGGGCCACAGGTTTCCCCACATACACGAACGCCGCGCAAAAA
>NC_051408.1:44356273-44356906 GCF_015228065.2 Penaeus monodon | reverse complement strand
CCCATTTCATGCCGGGGGTAAAATATATGCGATCCCCACTTATTTAAAAGTCATCCCTTATTAAATTTTGTGTTCCACTATCCTTTATTTTATTTAAAAATTTACACTGATGACGGCTCTGTTTCAAAAAAGGGTTGTGCGTTCAGGAAGTTTGTACCAAAATCATCCGTCCAGGGTTTTTTTTTATAAGACCCCAGCCGATAATGATATACCCCTGATGTATTTTCTTTCAATTCTTTTCAAAGCTTAATTACAGCTAAATGTCCAAAGGTTTAAATTTTACATGAAAATTTGTATGTATCTTAAGCACATTCTATATTTCTCTTTTTATAAAGCATACTAGGGGTACTTTAGATACATTAATTTGAGTAGGGGGGAAACATACTTTCAAAACTTAATGAATGAACATTTGACCGCAAAAATTTTACTTTTAAAAAGCAATTTGGTTTTTCCATTTTTCCCAACCTGTGCCCTCTGGGGTTTATTACAAAAATTATTTTGTTTAATTTTTTCTGTGCATACACAAAGCATGTAGTGTTAAAATTTTTTCACTGAATTATATTAAAAAATATCTAAAAAGAAACGTTAAAAAATTTAAAACACAAGTATACTCCCACAAAACATAGGGTGGGC
>NC_051408.1:44354978-44356107 GCF_015228065.2 Penaeus monodon | reverse complement strand
GAAACCGTAAAAAAATTTAAAATGAAAGCTGGTTTGAATATCTTACGGGCCCCGTTTTTTGGGAAAAGGGAAAAAATCCCCTCGCCTTTGGTTTCTAGTGCATTCCAGGGCACAATTAGTACACTGTTGAAAATGTATTTTCTACGAATACTTTTAACGCGAGACAAAATAAAAATTTAAAAAAGCATAAATTTAAATAGCGGACTTACCGACGAGGGCAAAAAAATAGGAAGAATCAAACAGTCCTCAATTCTTCTTTGAAATTCATCGGTACCCCCCATTTAGGAGAATGATTTCCCCTCATCCACCCCCCGTTATTCTTAGTTGGGCTAAAACAAGCTTTGTTTTTGAAGTTTAATTAGAGGGAAAATAGATGAAAAGGGAAAGGGGAAGATCCCCTCCTATTACTCTCCCCCGGCCCCAGTATTTTTTTGGTTTGAAAGTATTTCAAAAAATTTCATACAATAGTTTTTTTTGTAATTTTTCTCTATCGCTGTTTTTCATACCCCTTTTGTCAAATATGGGGTACGGGCCCGATCAAACCTTTTCAATGCAAATTTTCCCTGACGTGACCATAAGAAGACCCAAGATGTGTTAAAAAATCTATTGTTGGTGCAGCAGCAGGAATTGTTCAATTTCCTTAGAGTGACTCTAAAAGGTAAAATTTCTAAAGCAAGATTTTCATTTAAAAGTTGCTTGAGGAGGGTACCCCAATATACCCAAATTTTAATTTAATGTTGAAAGAAAAAACCTTAGATACATTTTTTTTCAGCTCTGATTAAAAATAAAACCCGTGGTATTTCTTGACTGGTATAAACTTATTATCATCAAACCCCCTGGGTAAAACAAATATTTTAAAGTGGATATTGAATTTAAATCCGTTAAAATGTTAGTTGTTTCTACGATAGCAAAGGGTCGGTGGTTAGATTTGGTTTTTTTGAAAAAAAAAAATGCCGAAAACCCCATAGGTTTCACTTTGGGATACAAATTAATAACCCCCAAGAAGTGAATTGATGCTCCCTTTTGAAAAACCCCGTTTTATTGAAAGGGAAAAAATTTTCTGGAAAGGGTAAAAATTTCCCTTACGGAAAGGGCCCCTGGATTGGAGAATGGGGAGGGTATTGGGTTA
>NC_051408.1:44354033-44354959 GCF_015228065.2 Penaeus monodon | reverse complement strand
TTTTAGAAATTTTTTTCAAGGGGATTTTTCCCAGTAGAAAAAAAATGAACCGTTCAGTATAAAACCAAAACGTTGACAAAAAGCATTATATTACGGTTTTAGGGCTTCCCTTTTTGGGAGAGGGAGGTTTAATTTTTTCGGATTTTTTTAAACACTGTACAGCTTAAAACCAAAAGATATAAAAACCACCATATAAAAAAAAGGTTTTTTAAATAAATAACAACTACTGCTGCAGTTATTAGCTGTTTTAAAAATTTCCCGCCCAAAACTACTAAAAAATACCCCAAAAACTACTCTTTCAAAACCACGGCTCCTTTGCCAGTAATTATCAGTACTACAATTTTTTATTAAAGTAAAAAAATTCTAACAGGAAAAGTTGTAATATTACAAAATTTGTAAAAAACTATAAAAGCTGATTTCACAGTTATATAGGGAAAAGGAGTCCCCCTTGGGGTATGTTAAATTTTAGACTATACCTATATATAAAATAGACAACTAGAACTAAAAAAAACTCGTAAGAAAAGGAAAACACATCACCTCCATTTCTATGAAAATGGCCGGTTTTATTTTAGCTTTTTCACAAACAATAGGCAGTTTGTGTGCCGGTGGTGATTTAGTGGCACAAGTAGGAAGGAGGGAGTGGGAGACCCAGGAGAAGGAGTCTGCTCTGCTTAAGGTGGTTTATGAGACAATATCTTGCGATGCATGGCCGTCCTCTAATATATCACCTCGCCGTCGTTAGCCGTAATAGCACTTGAGTTCTGTAGTCTGTTGTCTCTTGCTGGCCTGATCTTGCGCGGAAGGCGTTGCGCTGCCTCTTGAGACTGAGGGCTGAGGGTGGTAAACTGTGCTTGTTCGGCTACTGGTTTTATAGGAATCGCTGCTTTTGCGTGTATCGCTAACATTACTATAATAAGGGAAAAGGA
>NC_051408.1:44353896-44353975 GCF_015228065.2 Penaeus monodon | reverse complement strand
CGTGCGTGCGTGCGTGCTTTGAATTTCTATATGGCATATAGGTAGTGTAACCATAATCATGGTATGTGTAAATATACAA
>NC_051408.1:44353417-44353727 GCF_015228065.2 Penaeus monodon | reverse complement strand
ATGGAATGAACGCTACATATATGTCTGCATTTCAAACCAGTAGTAGGTATGTATATGAATCCGACTCCGCTCAGAATTCGAAGAAGCTCAGAATTTCAAGTTCGTAAAAGCATTTTGAAATCAAGGAATGAAATCGAGGAGTGACAATTCCTTTCAGTTATTCATGAGCTTCAGACATCCGATGCCGAGGCTCTGCGTGGGATTTCATGCAGTAGATCAGAAATCATACACTGCACGTAGGGAAAGGAATTTGACTGCTTCTTCTCCGTAGGGTTTCCTTGTTCCCGCCTCTGCAATCATAGCGATTTCA
>NC_051408.1:44352803-44353387 GCF_015228065.2 Penaeus monodon | reverse complement strand
GCATGCATCTCCGTTTATTACAGTGTTCAACATGAAATCTATTGAGAAAGAAGAGATTAAGAGGTAGAAAGGGGTTTATTAGTCAATATCGTGCATATACAAAAACGTGCCTCGGAGACAGGCTTACTTAAGATATTATGCGCCTGAGAGACGCCATTACCTTGATTGCCGCCTCGGTTTTGCGCGCTCATCAAGTGATACGTAAGTTGTGCTGTGCTACCATTGATTGAAAACATTACCTTTCTCATTTCGTATGAATGCATGTCGCTATATCTGTGATAAATGTATGTATATGCAAAGCATTCATTCATAAGGTAATAATAGAATATTTTTGTGTGAAATTTTATCCAACAAAGAGTGCATAGAATCTTTAAAGATACATATTCGCATGGCATTGCTCCTTGAGCAAAATTGGCTCTAAATATCACTCAGCTATACTGCCTGTAAATTGCAGCTGACCACCTTTCTTCTTGTGTGGCTTCTTGCGGCAATGGGGTCCGTCCGATACAGCCTCAGTCCTTTTAGTCCTCGAGTGGAGCGCTTCTCCTCTTCTCCCCTTTTCAATCTTTTCTCAAAATCAGTCT
>NC_051408.1:44349707-44349806 GCF_015228065.2 Penaeus monodon | reverse complement strand
GTTTTTCCGCTCTTAATGACATATTTGTTCTATTCTATTGTTGTATTGCATTTCATAACCATTTTATAATCATCTGTGTATCCATTTTATGCAGTTTTA
>NC_051408.1:44349244-44349315 GCF_015228065.2 Penaeus monodon | reverse complement strand
TTGCCCTTTCTCCCTGGACTTTGCACAGTGATCTCGCTTATCTAATCCAAATACGTTCCACACCCGACCAT
>NC_051408.1:44347001-44347079 GCF_015228065.2 Penaeus monodon | reverse complement strand
AACAAAATTAAAACATAAAATAAAAATTTTTTATAATAATTATTAAATTGTTTTGTATAATAAAAAAATTATATAAAA
>NC_051408.1:44345504-44346930 GCF_015228065.2 Penaeus monodon | reverse complement strand
AATTTATAATAATATAATAATAATAATAATAAAATCAGATATATATAATATAACAATAATAGAAATTTTAATATTAAATATAATATAATAGATTTATATATATAAATATTAATTAATATTTATATAGAATAAAGAAATATATATTTTATAATATAAGATATATAATATATATACTATTAATATATATATTAATAATATATAATATAAATATTTTAAATATATTATATGATATATATACATATAGGAAAATTTAAGATTATATAATATGTATTCTTATATTAAAACTTATTATAATATAATCCTTCTATCAATAATTATATATGTGTGTTGTTGGTATTATAAACTATCTAATCTATTAATTATATTATAAAATAAAATTTCATCTAAAATAAATGATTTTAACTCTCAAAACTTCAAAGAACCCTGTTGGAAGGCCCATATATGAAAAAATGATACGTGAACAAACTTATCCAATCCCAGATGAGAAAAGCCTAGATTACAAATGATAATGCAAACAGGCATTAAAACAAAGAACTATTAATAAAATTTAGGGGCAGACAAAAGCCCTTTATCTAAAAAACCATCCATGGAAGTTCAAACGAGCCCGTCAAGGCCTTTTAAAAATTCTATGAAAGGAAGAGATTAATAACACCCCATTTTTAGCAAACCTTTTTTTTCGACACACGGATTAGAGCCATTGAAACTTTTAATTTCGGGTAGCGGGAAGTTAAAAATCCATTAGAAAAAATGTAAAAGGGCAAGCAAATGTGGGAAAGGGAAAAAAGTGGGAAAAACCCACTACTATGGGAAAAGAAGGAAATAAAAAACATGCAAAGTACAGAACAAGAGTGTGCTGTAAGCATCTCACACAAACAGACATTTTCGAAGACAAAGATGGCCTGAAGGAATTTATGAGAGTGGAGAGAATAAAGGGGGAAACTTACTCCCTTTGTCTTTGAACACAAAACCGGCCTAAAGCATAAAAGGGAAATTTGGGAGCAGACTTTCAAACCAAAGAAAGAAGGGGGTGGGGGGGGGAAAAAGGAAAAAGCGGGAAGAGGATCACTTCCTACCAAGACAGGAGGTTTAAACTGAAAACAGACAAGGTGGGGGGGAGAATTTAACAGAAGAAGAAAAAAGGGAGTGTGTTGTGGAGAGACGAATCGCCAACCCTTCCAATAAGCCCCTTAAAACCTTTCTAGCGAAAAGGAGGAAACTGGGCAACTTTCCCCGACGGAAAGGAAGGATTTTGTCGTGCCTGAGACTCCCGTGGAGGATAATCACCACACGGAAACGGCCCTTATTGAATTTTATTGGTGAATAGGAATACTATAAAAAGCAATAATTTATGCTTTCCTGAACAATACGGGGAGGCGATATTTGGAATTTTTATTATTTTTTTCCCCCCTATAATAAAAATTTTACT
>NC_051408.1:44343118-44343685 GCF_015228065.2 Penaeus monodon | reverse complement strand
ACACGCAATTCACTGTAAATAACAGGCAATAGAATAAACGAATAGATAAATAAAACGTAATTTCACCGAAAGTTATTTTAAAAATTGAACCTTTTATTTCTTCGGTTGCATTTGGCGCTATGGGTTTTAATTCAGCAAAAGGTCTTTGTTTTTGTTGTTAGTTTGCTGTGTTTAGTTTAATTTGATCACTCATCTTTCAACGTGTTTTTCCCTTTCCACTTGTTTTCAAACTACATCACATCTTTGTTCACTGAAAGTACAAGTGGCAATGTGGCTGTTTAATCAATATATAATGAGATAATAATAAAGTACCCATGATGTGCTTAAACAGTGTAATAGAAAATTTTTTAAAAAATTACACGAAAAAATAATCTAAACATGAGTAAACCATAATAAAACCAAAAGCATATAGATTACTGAGGCTGTAGTGACATATATGAAACATTATAATAAACAAGCACTACGTTAACAAAATTTTGACGTCTTTATATCTCGTCGTCATCCCCTGCCTCGCATACGAAACGATTAAAGAAAAATATATGCAATATGAAAGAATAAACTCTTACT
>NC_051408.1:44342564-44343018 GCF_015228065.2 Penaeus monodon | reverse complement strand
TCGATTCTGTGAGATGCTCTTCTTTTCAGAGTTAAAGTACATCTTGTGACTCCTCCGGTTGTGCGTAGATTGCACAGCCGCACTACGAGATCCACGCGCTGCACCTTCTTTTTGATAATGATTTAAAAATGACCACCCGAACCTCTTCAAAAATGCCTATCTATGAATCCAAGATTTAGAATATTCATTTAAAATCAGCCCAAAAGTTACTGTTTTTCAATTTCTAAATTAATGTACTCATAACTCATTTCTTTAAAAAAAAACATAGCTACTTCAATAGTGAAATATAAGGGAAACAAGAAGCATCCAGACGTTTAAAAATGGCGTCGAAGATATGCTCAGGAAAAGGAAAGACGCAGAAACCGGGTGCAATTCCAGGTCAGTCGGGGGAAGGGAAAGGATTCTTCAAAAAGCATTCTCAAAATCTCAGAGATTGCGATACACAACCACGCAC
>NC_051408.1:44340979-44342221 GCF_015228065.2 Penaeus monodon | reverse complement strand
GAAAAAAAGAAGAGCCTAATAAATTAGATGCTCGAAGGATATAAGGAAAGGATGTAAAGAAAGAACCAAACAAAAAAACAGAGGCACGCGCCGGAAGCCAGAGAGAAATATGAGTCTCCTCAGGGTTAAATCTCTAAAGAGAAGATAACATGGACCTGAGAAGCGCAGCCGGGTAGAGGGATTCTGACGACTTTTCTACACGGCACCACCAAGGATGTTAGTGCCATCTTACATCACCGTTATCGTTACCCAGGACAGTAAAGAACAAAAAAATGGGGGAATTAAAAGGTAATGATAAGTGATGAAACAACTTGCCCTAAGGATTACCAGGAGATTCTTACGTTATCTTATTTCACCATCATCATCACCGAGACAAAAATAAAAACAATGAATAGATAAACCAGTTAATAAATCAGAAAATAGATAAACTCTAAGGACTAACTTAATTTTTCATTAGCTTTCGTATCCTAAGTGAGTAAAATACAATAAATGACTAGGAGGAAGAATGATAAAAACATAACACCATAAGGATTTTCAGTATAGCGTAGAACATTACCTTCTTGGACCTTATCGACATGTCTCCCACGACCCACACAAAAAATCTTAAATGACATCCAATACCGTTATCGTCATATTGATGACTCCCTCATTCTACGTTAAACACAACCAATGTGCTGTTACATGGGAGAAAATGCGCCGACCATTATCCACTCTCGCTCTCGTACACCAGCGTCATCCAACGGGAAAACAATACGTTCCTGTTTTCCCAATTACGGGTCGTTAGCACCGTCCGTAGTTTGCTTCTTACCGGTATATAATCATTCTTACTGTCGATTTGCTATCGTTGCAATTGTCTTATTTGTATCTATCTAGTGTCGTAATAATGATAACTACAGTGATAGTAATGATGATGATAGCATTTTTAAATATTGTTGTTGTTACTTAGTATTTTACAAAGAAGAAAACCCCAAAAATAAGAAAAGGAAAACGTGCGCTGTAATTTTAACCTGATGAAGGTATGTTCGTTGCGGGGGAAAAAGTGAAAAAATTTGAAGGATGTAAACAATTCTCTTGAGGAGCGAAGGAAGCTGCAGCGGACACGCGGGAAAATTTCCTTTTTAGGATCTCTCCTCCGAGACATGGCTCTCCTTTCATACTATAGAAAAATAAAGGCAGCCTACTCTCTCAGTTTCTGTTTCTTTTATACTTCTTCTCAAACGATATTCCTTCCTAGAATCCGAA
>NC_051408.1:44340553-44340775 GCF_015228065.2 Penaeus monodon | reverse complement strand
CGCAATAAATGGAAAAACCAGGCCTTTGTTATTTATGCCTTTAATCTTCTCATTTCATTAAACAACTGCTCTCGCTTATCATTTTCAGTGTCCCTGTAGGTTGCGGTAAAAGTCAAAACCTTTTCTCTGAGCTCGGCTTCTGCCATGGTTAAGTGTACACGGATTGTTTTGTGAAGCTGGCATTGATATTAAACTCCCCGCTGCTCTCTCTCCTCTCTCTCC
>NC_051408.1:44340195-44340397 GCF_015228065.2 Penaeus monodon | reverse complement strand
TCAATCCTTATTTAGACTGCCACCATCTGGAAATTGGATTAAGGGAATTTGGGAAATGAAAACCCTGTGTTATAAGTTTTTTTTTATCCAATTATCAATATTGAGAGAATTTAGATGCATTTAGTGCTAGGGGGAGCATTTATCAGCATGTCGATTGTGGCAAAAGCAGTTAGTGATTGAGGAAATTTTTTTTTGCCAGGCT
>NC_051408.1:44337452-44338192 GCF_015228065.2 Penaeus monodon | reverse complement strand
ACTATATCTAATTTATCTAATTATTCTTTATCTATATATATATCAAATTTTTTATTTTTATTTACTAATAAACAATTAACATATACCCCCAATAAATTTTAATAAAATATTTTTAAAAATTTTTTATTATTATATTTATATTTTATTTTTTATAATTTTTAAATATATTATATATTATATATATTATACATTATATACTACTACATCATAAGCACACATATCGCACACACACACCACCATTTGTTATGCATAATTTTTAATAAATATGTTATACTAAAGTAAATAACTAGAAAAAATTTTAAAAATTATTAGATATAGATCTTTGAAAGGGGAATGGCAAGAGTTAACCCAAATGGAAATATCCTTTTGAAGCAGCGTTCAAAAATGTGTTGCGGGTTTAGTGTTTAGGCGTAGGACCACTCCTTTTGAAAACATTTTATACTTATAATAGGGGTATAAATTTTTTTTAAATGACAAAAAAACTACAAAGAAAAAAAAATTTATGTCTGGTTGGGGACAAAATACATTTCTTTTATTTTTTACCCTCATTTTTTCCGGAAAGAACCCTGGGCTGTTTTACGAAACGCAAAAAACCCACCACAGGAACAGGGAATATGCACCGAGGGTGAGGGCTTGCTGGAATTTATGCACCCATGTTATCTCGGACCCGGGAAGCACATACATTTATTTCTTTTGACAAAATACCCCTTTCAAAAACAGTATTAAAAATTTTTTCCCTT
>NC_051408.1:44337074-44337138 GCF_015228065.2 Penaeus monodon | reverse complement strand
AAAATATACTTTTATATTTTAAAAATTAAAAGATATATTAATTAAAATAAATTTTTATAAAATA
>NC_051408.1:44336480-44336554 GCF_015228065.2 Penaeus monodon | reverse complement strand
AAAAATTTTATATTTTATATTGAATACATTTTTCATTAATAACTAAAAAAAAAAGTATATATTTTTGGTGTGTG
>NC_051408.1:44336259-44336425 GCF_015228065.2 Penaeus monodon | reverse complement strand
TTTAAAAATTCTATATAAAAAATATATATATTATATACTTAAAATATTATATAAAATATATAAAAACAAAAATAATATTTATATTATTATATATATATATATACAATATTATATTTTTTATAATATAAAATAATTATAGATAATATATAAATATATAATAAGTTTT
>NC_051408.1:44336028-44336138 GCF_015228065.2 Penaeus monodon | reverse complement strand
AAAGAATATAATGTTTTTTTTGTATATATATATATATAATATATTAAATATATAATTATATAATTTTATATATTTATATTATTTTTAAAATTTATTATTATATTATACTT
>NC_051408.1:44332739-44333072 GCF_015228065.2 Penaeus monodon | reverse complement strand
ATTTTAAAGAGAAAGAGAGGAGGAGGGAACAAGCCAAAACAGAGTGACAGTGACAGAGCGCCCACAAGAGGACCCCAAAATGCAACAAAAACGCTGCACATTGAAAAAGGTCCCCGGGGTTTTCGTACGGCCCCCGAAGGGAAAGGGGGCGGGCGGGGCATATTTTACGTGGAGGGGCCCCGCCGTCCGCTCTCAATTTTCCAAAAGGAAGATATCACGGGCAAGAAGTTATTGAAGTGGAAATCATATAATCTTTCCCTTTTCGTCTTTGAACTCTCTAGGAATCTCTTGCGACCGGGAGTCCCTTTTCCCCGGGAGGGGAGACCCAATCGG
>NC_051408.1:44332174-44332693 GCF_015228065.2 Penaeus monodon | reverse complement strand
GGGATAAAACGTTAAAAGGGGTGGCACGGTTCATGGGGAGAGGGATCATGGTAATCTCCATAATGACTGAGATGATAAATTGATCATAAAGATATTTTGGATAAAAAAGATGTATTGCAAAACAATAATATAACATGATAATAAAATTCTACCAAAAATAATGATGATAAAGATGATAAAAATAAAATATTACTAAAAATAAAAATGAAATGATGATAATAAAATCACTACTAATAATTATAATATGACGATAATGGGTAATATAAATAAAAATAAACAAAGCAAAATTAAAGCTATTTATTCTACAGTACTAATCACTAAAAATTAAAAAGTAAAAAATACTAACCAAAAAAACAAAAAAATAGTATGGGATTCTTTTAGTAGTTATACTGACGATTAATAAAATCACAATCACAGTTACAGTTTTTGTTTATATAATCTTAATACTAATCACAATCCATTTTTTTATATAATCCAATCACAATCTTTTTCTTTTTATCTTACCTTTTGCCTTAATCT
>NC_051408.1:44330856-44331846 GCF_015228065.2 Penaeus monodon | reverse complement strand
CAAACTGATACTTACATAAATTAATATAATCTCAAAATAAGAGTGCAAATAATTTCTTAATGGAACTATTCGGTGACAAAATCTCCTTCAGACTTTCAGCAATAATACATGCTGGTACTTGTAATTTTCAGATACAAATAACAAGGATACAGACAAATTCTAAATTACCTAGCTTTTTTTAGCTTTCTCTTTATTTTTATTCTTTATTTTTATTTATTTTGTGTTCTTATTTTCTGTTTATTTGTGCACAGAACTGCAGACATACTAATATGAGTTTAAATATCCATTCTGACTTCTCAATTTGGTAGGAATGGACATCACTTTGTCCTAACATGATATCATCTTTCAGGTCATATAATGAGTATTGCCAATATTAGCAAACTATAGTAATGATGACTACTGAAACAGCACTATGTGCAATTTCCACCATTCAGTAGAGGAACATACCTTCACATATATACAATTCTAATTACGTGAGGTGTGTCAATATGTTACTAAAGTCAGTTTCTTCTACATGACTGCCATTTGTTCCTAAAGTACATTTTAAACATAACTGTTCTTTATCTAAAATAATCATAACAACAAGAAAGCCTACTGGAAATCAATCTCTAAAACTTCTGCTATACAATTATCATATAACCATCTTCTGTAGTTATTTTTTATTATAAACCATACCTCTCTCCACAAACCAACCTATTATGTATAATTCACTTCATCAATATATTTGAGAAAGTAAAGAAAAAAAGTGTAAGCATATTTCCCTTACAATAATGCTTATGACTTCTAAGTTACCAGTAATTGTGGATGCAGTTTCAATAATGAAACGTAGCTAAATCAGATGCTTTTCAATAGTAATTTTCTTATATTGATATTCCAAAATCTAGCATAATAGTCATAAATATTGGAATATAAAAATAACCAAAACAAACTATGACTACGAAAATACGAAAAAAAGTGTTTTAACATATACCTGCATTAATGTATACATTT
>NC_051408.1:44328794-44330525 GCF_015228065.2 Penaeus monodon | reverse complement strand
CATGTGGGCAGATTTAGAAAAAGAAGTAATTTATATAAAACATGAATAAATACCATTATTCATGATGCACCAATATATAATTTCTTCATTTTAGGTCATAAAAATTACACACAAAATAATAGCATTAAACCACTATGCTCACTATTATCTCTACTTATTTGGCATCACAATTACTTTCTTGCTCTCCTGTTCATGGTCGCTGAACACTGTGGACAATACCATTTTCCTTTTGGTGGAGCTGTAATACCAACACATGGGTAATGGAACCATTCCACTGGACACTTTGGGTTATCACAAGCAACCATGTCACCATATGATACTTGATTACAGACACAATATCTTGGTTCATTAGGATCATATGTCCAGTCTGGATTTTCTGAATTGGGATCGATAAGTGCATCTTGAAGTAAGTCTTCTGAAGGTGCAGGTGAAGCTTCCATAACAGCAGGGGCAGTTAGGCTACTGGTCGATCCCCCATGCTTCTTCTTTTGTTTCTTGTTGCTGGATCCAGTGCTAGTGCTATTACTGCTCGTTGTTGTGGCCGTCTCTTGTGGAAGTGATGAAGCTGCAAGAGCAGTTTGGGCAGCATTTGCTAACTCACTCCCAATGGAGAATTCTGTTGGGTGAACACCAGAGGTTACAGCATCATATGATGCCTTGAGACTTGCTGTACGGCGACCCTGTTGCATCTGTTGTGTAGCTGCTATTGCTTGAGATGCTGCTGCTGCAATAGCATTACTGCCAGCACCCATGTGGCCTAGTGTGTAGGCTATGGTTGATGATGATGGAGGGGATGTCGATAAACCTGTCGGTAAGCTGGGTTCTATTCTTTCTTCTTTCTTGATGATCACTGTTGAAGATGAGGACTGCCGACGCTCGGAATTTCGATAACTATGTGTGACGTTACGGTTTTCCTTCTGATTGTCTCTGATAGGCTCATCTAACTCTAGAGATCGCCTTCTCTAGCACCTCAGTGATACCGGGGCTGTCAGCTTCAAGTTCACACTTAAATTTCTCCAATTCTTGGTCAAGCTTCCTCATGTAGCGTTCTAGTAAGTCATGCATGTTGGTCGCAACTTGCACCTTTTCTTCCGCATCGTCCAGCAATTTATAATATTCTTTCCGGATTTTCTCGTACTCCGCCTCTCGCTCCTGAGGCTTCATCTTCTTGGCATTGCCGAAGAAGATCTTGATCTGCTCCTCCAGCTGGTCGGAGGTGTTCTGAATGCCTAAGTCTAACTCACGCAGATCCGTCGTCCTGTCTCGTATCTCCTGAGGTATTTGTTCAATGACCTCTAGGAAATCTTCGAGGTACAGCATTTTGGTGTTGGTTATACTCTTCCGTCTTGACAGTCGTCAGAGAGGGAATTCTTTATTCCATTTCTACTCAACGTGAAGAACACAAATCCCAACGATGTAAATAAAACGTTTCTCGACCGATCCTCCGTTCTGATTGGTCCTAAAGGACTAAAACAAAATCGAATCTCTCACCTCATTGGTCGAAAGTCGCGTAAACAAGAGGCAGAGACTGGCACTCCATTGGCTGAAAATTGTTGTGTCCGTATGCAAGGATTAATGGCTTCGACTTCGTCATTTTGCATATGTCGATTGAATATATGTTCGGACTCACATTATATTTTTTACATTGATCGAAGTGTTTAGCTAGAGAGAAATCATTATCAAAATGTAATTATTACTGTAATAAGTATCATCCATCTTTTTTATTATACC
>NC_051408.1:44326878-44327155 GCF_015228065.2 Penaeus monodon | reverse complement strand
ATGTTAAACATTCAGCTGAAATCCTATGTAGAGTGTGCAAGGCTACAGCAGCACTGTAATCATGCACTTCGTTGGTAATAAACAGACCCATATTGCATTATGAAATTATTTTTAAACAATCCAAAACAGGCGTAAATTAACCAATCAAAAGGCCTTGTTAATAGATTCTGCTGCATCCAGCAAACAGCCTCTTGCAGATTTCGATATAATATAAGTGATCTTGTGTTGGATTGTGAAATATGGAAAGAAATGTCAACTGTGATTTTTCGCCATTTTT
>NC_051408.1:44325382-44326003 GCF_015228065.2 Penaeus monodon | reverse complement strand
ACTAACGGCCAAAAATTTTTTTTTTCCCAAAAATTTTTTTTTTTTTTTCCGGTTTTCGACAGATACTACTACTAATTACAACCATCATTCCGGATGTTACTATGAAAATGGGATGCACCGCATATAATATGAGCATGTTTTTTATACATCCTCAGTTATTTTTACAGAAATAAACAACTACTAACCTCTAATTGCTCCGGTCCACCTACGGCCTTAGCGACAACCCGCCTAATCATTTCCAACAGTAAATATAAGAGAACTCAAGGTGTGTGGCGTAGAAATCTCGTTCACGACAGAGCACGACTGTTCTACTTGCTGGGGTCAAGTCGCAAACAATACTAAGATTAAAATCTTGACTATATTTCTCGTCTCTGTTGTCCTGAAATATAACGACCCCTTCCCCCGTGATATATTCACCCTTGTGATAAACCTATCCCCTCTCAGTAGGAGAAGTGCTGAACTGCCTCTTAAATGATGTTGCTTGTTGTTCTTTGACTCTGTAATGCGTGTAGTTTGTAGAGGGAGAGAGAGAGAGCTTAAGTTACGTACCTTGGTTATGCACGGGCACGTAGTTATGCAGAGTACGTGTTCGGTGTGACCTTGATGAGAACGCATAAAATG
>NC_051408.1:44324881-44325191 GCF_015228065.2 Penaeus monodon | reverse complement strand
GCCACAATGTTTTATTTGCAATGTTTGTTCATTTCACCATAACTCGGCAAACAAGAATATTCGCTACATAGGGTAGATCACAAAGACAATAGCAGCGAGACAAGCCTGATTTCGCAATGACCTCTGTCCAAGTTGTCCTCGCCTGAGCAGCACGGACTAACCTGGTCTTTTTTTCGTGAAAAGTGTAGATAAAAAACATAGCTCAAGATATGAAATTATGCATTAACTTTTTCATTATTTCTGTAATTGTCACAATGAAGGTTCCTTGATTAATTTATATAAATTAAAGAGTGAGATATCTAAAAAAAAA
>NC_051408.1:44324711-44324852 GCF_015228065.2 Penaeus monodon | reverse complement strand
CTATTCCGCCAGAGTTTACAGGATAAAGTGCCAATTGTCTACTTTCTCAGCAGGGATAGATTTGGTTTACGTAAAACAATGTTTTAAGAAAAAAATAATCGTGAAAACCATTCCAGCATGTAAATGCAATGAGTGAATCAG
>NC_051408.1:44324351-44324684 GCF_015228065.2 Penaeus monodon | reverse complement strand
GGGTGGGGCGGGGAGGGTTACGATAATAGTTACTATCATTATTGTAAACCGGCTTAGCCAAGGGGGGTCATTCCTTCCCCCGGCCTCGACGGAGGGGACCCTGGAAAGATGCTTGACATTAAAGAAAAAATCGGAAACTCGTTAAAATAAGTAAATAAGTACAATGAAGTATATATGGAGTATTGAAATGCTTGATAAATGACTGCTAATACATATCCAAAGAATGACAGTACAAAGACTTTTATCTTACCATACACTGTACACAAATATATTTTCATCAAATCTAAAATATTATAGGGGGCCTCAAGGGGTCCAACTCCCGGTCATCAAATA
>NC_051408.1:44323762-44324153 GCF_015228065.2 Penaeus monodon | reverse complement strand
ATCTAGATCCCCGTCCAATGCCTTTCTGCGTTTGGAAAGAAGCAGCCTGCAGCTCCACTACGAAGTCTCGTATCACTGACAGTGACATCAGGTCTGGCATAGAACACATCCCGACTTCGTTCGACAGCACAGGAGGCTACTGAGGAGTGTTTTATGTAATAGAACCAAAGTGCCTCTGGCTTTCAGTTGAAATTGATCTTCAGAGAAGCTACGAAGAGAGGAATTTAAAAAGGCACTAACAGATCCTCCCCACCCCCTTCCTGAAAATAAAGATTCTTTCTCGTTTTTTATCACAAACAAAAGAGAAAATGCGGAGAAAAGAGGCAATGTCAAGAGGAAACAAAATAGAAATAAGGAGGCGTGAAGGACGAAGAGACACCAAGAAGAAATG
>NC_051408.1:44322991-44323166 GCF_015228065.2 Penaeus monodon | reverse complement strand
CTCAGTCCGCTGAAAATCCCGCGCAACCGAAAAAATGTTCCGCAAAATGAAGGGCTGAATGAATGTGCTACCTGAGTAAACAGGGAAAGGAATAGCGAATTAAGATGCCAATCTTATTCATGGATTATATAAAATGTAATTCCGCGCGATCGAAAAAATAAGCCTCAAATCTTTA
>NC_051408.1:44322691-44322950 GCF_015228065.2 Penaeus monodon | reverse complement strand
TCGCGTAGATAATATACTGGATAATGGCTCTATTCATAACAAAGAAAACGTTATACTGCTTCTCTGTCCAAAATTAACCGGCACAAGTATATAAACGACAGGCATGTCCACACCTTATTCTTAACAAATATGATAAACGCTCATGCAAACTACACGCACACTCATGGACACTCTAGCGTACAGCAGTAATGACCCTCCTGCTCTTCATTTACTGTAATGGTGTACACCCTGTGACGGTTTATTAGTATTACATCTCTAT
>NC_051408.1:44322342-44322658 GCF_015228065.2 Penaeus monodon | reverse complement strand
TAGATGTCCGACATCCAATGCCAACAGCTTCAGCTTTTTTTTTTCAGAACCAGATAAAGAAAAAGAGAAAGGGAAAACATTTTCCACTGTCATGCCTCATTAAAATGACCTTTTAGCCTAATTAAAGTTGCCATGTCTCATATTCAGCGAAGACTAAGTAATTAGGGTAAACTATGATTATCACGTTCAAAATGTGGATGTTTTGAGATAGCCAAGTATTCTGTCCATCAAATACATCAATATGACTAAATATGCGAATCAAGACGGATTAAAATAAACTTTTTAGTTAAATATTTAGTGTAAGATCGGTGGAGTC
>NC_051408.1:44321280-44322305 GCF_015228065.2 Penaeus monodon | reverse complement strand
CGACAGTGATAAAATCAACATCTCTGAAGATAACAAAGTCGGACTAGTATTTCATATTCAATAACTTCTTGTACAAAAAAGTGTCTTAAAAAGCACGAAGTTCTCATTCAGCCATTACAGAATTCAAATCTCATACCAAGCCAAAGAATTCAAAATCGTACACCTAACTGACGGTTGATGGGTTATTATTAATAGTTTGATAAAAGCAAATGTCAAAATTTGAAATCAGAAATTCATTCCAAATATAACCGACTACTCTCTTTTTCCTTGCCACTGGTGTGACGGTGTGCATGATTATAATGAGATTTCCGAATGCAAAAGCCTCGCAGGAGTTGAATCGAAGGCAAAAAGTCCCGGAAGAACCTGAAAGCCTCAGTCGCTTCCGGACTCTTGCCGTGGGCGCACGCTTCTCCGAATCCGTCCGAATTCGTCGCAGCAAGATGTCAGAGGCGAAGGAAACGGGCTTCGAGAGGCTGAAGCAAAGCGTCTCCAAGAACAAGAAGTTCTGGGCGTTCGTGGGAATCGCTGCCGTCGCCGGAGGAATCGGCTACAAGTACTAGTAAGTTTCTCCGCCTTATAAACACGTGGAAGGTGAGGGAGGCCTATGTTGAAGGATTCTGAAGAATAGGGGGAGGAAACATGATAGGATGATTCTTCGCGGACACATCATCGCGGGAATAATGTGTTTAGAATTATTTTGATGAAACAGCAGATGTATATTTAATTATAAAAGGGAAATTGACTATCTGGTTTCTAGAGCCGTTATGCATTGATAATGTCATAAACTTATTTTAATGGCATTTATTCACAAATATTTACACTGTGAATCTTACTTACCATTCAATAACCAGATTAATATTAATATTCTTTGGATAAGACGTTAAAAGAGAAGAGGAAGGTTAACTCTCACGGTGACAATGTGGAGTGACAATCACGCGAACAGCAAATTCCTCAGTTGAAGATTAATATAATTTTCTACAAATATTGGAGTCGAGCAGTTAATAGTTGGTGCTCTCGCGCAAAGG
>NC_051408.1:44321058-44321249 GCF_015228065.2 Penaeus monodon | reverse complement strand
CATTACCTAAAGTTAACGAGTCAATGCGGAACCGGCTTTTCGCTGGAAATTTAATCTTCAGGTAAACCGTGACAGACGCCGGCGTTTTGACTCCCCGTTTACGTTATGCTTATAGGGTTTAGTTGTTATATGTATGCTATATTGGTATAACTGTAGCGTCTACTGGTAATGCTATGAAAATATTACAACTT
>NC_051408.1:44319892-44320415 GCF_015228065.2 Penaeus monodon | reverse complement strand
GTATCTGTCTACTTCGGTACCATTATCATACTGTATCAGCGAATCCATTTATTTAACTCTACCGCATGTTAATCTGCTTATCAATCTACGTTTATATCTATCTGTGTTCATATTTCTTTATACATACACACCACAGTGTACTGAATTTGATATAATTTTTCTTGTGATTTTAGACGCGTTAAATGGCATCTAATTGCAAGCCACAAGCACATGAATTGCAGAGAAATGAAAAGGTCACTACAATTTTACATCGGTATGAAATATGAAGATTGTCATGTGACATTATTAACAATTTAAGCTTTTCACGTTCGGTTCGAAGTAATATAAAAGTGATTTTTCTTTAACTGTAACTTCAAAAGATGTAAAGTGTATCATCATAATACTTATGCGAAGGAGGCCAGTTTTTCGTTTTTTATTTGCTGCAGTGACCATCTGCATGTGCATATGATATACTAATAGTATTATTGGAGCTGACTTTTCGATTATTAATTACTTCATAGCAGGGGTTCGCCTCTAATTGTGC
>NC_051408.1:44318533-44319829 GCF_015228065.2 Penaeus monodon | reverse complement strand
TGTGTGTGTGTTTCTTTTTTCTTTTCTTTTTTCAGATTTTATGCTTCTTAATTTACTCATTTTAAGTGAACTATTGCGAAAATGTGGACAGTCTCTGGTTGAAAACATGATTAAATAGATGGAGATGTACTTTTATAATGATAATATATGTAAGCAATAACTAGCTGAAGTTCGTACATTTTCTAGGGAAAAATAATATATTAATATATAATGTGTTATTAGAGCGAAGAGTCAACGTGACGCAAGTCGATGAAACAGTGTCGACAGATTATAAAAGTTGCGAAACAATGCCGTTTTCAGAGTAAAACGATTGCCAGATACATTCATAATATAATTACTTTTCCCTCTTTCAGTTACCTGCCCAACAAGGACAAGAAAAACGGGGCAGGATGCGACAGCAAGGGCGGCAATCCGAACGGAGCCCAGGACGACGCCAGCGAGAGCAGAAGGGCGTCGGAACCCCGGAAGGAAGCGAGTGTGAGCGCCAAGGCTCCCCGGGGCGAGGCGGCCAAAAGTGGCTCCAAAAGTGTTTAGAATGCCCTGTTCGGGTTCCTTGCAGCCCCACTCGGCTGACTTGTAGAGGAAGATCTGAGTGTTGAATATTTTGTGTTTAAGTTACATTGTTTTTCTAATGTGGCAAGGAGAGTGACGTTTTTATTTTGTTTTGATTTATTGTAAGTGATAGTTGTTCTCCGCTATACTGTAAGGAAGTTGCATAGATGTGTGTTTTCTCACTTGATGAACTGTTTAGTTTATATGAAGTGCAACAGAATGGACATGCGTTTTACAGATAAACATGTGATTTTTTAGGCATGTACGTGAATATGTGTAACATGTTTATTTAGGCTCTTTCACCGTGATTTTGATCAAGAAACCAGTGCAAAATGTAAAACATATTGGCTGAATGAAGATTAAGATATTATTTCTAATGTTTAGAGATATAATGCTGTATGTAAAGACATTTTCAGAGGATTATAAAGTCAAAGCTTAGCTTATTAAGGTTGTGTCTTTTTCAAACGAAATAAATATTTAGTCAGACGATTTCCAGTTTAACCTTGATAATTGCATTTTTCTTCAATAAAAGAGATAACGAGTGAAATGTATTTATTTTTTCCAGGGAGAATAAAATTCCCTATTTTATAAGGAGTTAGCTTCTAACCGTAAAGGAAGTTGGATTTAACAACAACTTATGCGTTTATATACGGTTATGCAGATAAGAAGCAAATGTCTGAGATATTGGCCTAAAGTTATGGTAATAAAATATCTAAATAGTGAGTGTTCCATGCATATAGAAAT
>NC_051408.1:44312873-44314612 GCF_015228065.2 Penaeus monodon | reverse complement strand
CGTTTGTGTGTGTTAAAATTGACTAACATTTTAATTGATATAAGCATTAGTTACAATTGATTTTTCTTCTATAGTAAGAAATGAATAAGTTTGTGTGCCCATTCTACTTTAGAGACTCGGGGCTATGCAAAGAATACACACCGCACTGCAGTATTGACTTCCTTCTTTTATAGGGTTTTAGACTTCGCAGAAGATAGCATGCGTTTTGGCTTGTGTTGAGATATTAGAAAGGGTTGGGTGAATGGGGGCCAGGATAGAGATTATTAGCATTTTAGATACTTTTCCTTCCGTTTTTGGAGGAAACTGTGGATTTTTTGTGCTGACAAATGTAGTCATGGAATACATTTATGTCATATGCACCTGCAATCTCGGTTGACACTAAGCTCCGTTTTAGTATATTTGTAACTTCCTGAAGTACCAATAACTACCTTAATTTTACGTCTATTTCGGCTGTGAGGCGCAGGTTACCCTCCCCCCCCCTCCTCTCTGATCTGCCACTGTCTCCACTCATTTCATGCTTAATCAGTATTGTTAAATGAGTAATAGACATACTAGCAATCATGATTCGCTTCGAAAGGATATGTGATATATTATCATATAAAGTTTTTGCATCACAATCAAAACAAACATGTTGGTAATGGACATTTTATTCTTCATTTACAGTGAACAACGAAAATAAAGCTAGTATCTATATTGACAACACTGAAAAATGTGCATATACATATCGACTACAGAAATACAAGGTTATTCTTATTGCAAACATGGAGAAAAAGATAAGCAGAGAACACACAGAAGTAAAAAGAAAACAGTGCAAGAGATTCATAAGGAATAATGAAAATACAATTACAAAAGGAAAAAATGAAAATAATAATACTGCTAAAAAGAAACATAAAAATGGGAAATAAAGATGATAAGAAAGAATATAACAAAATACTTAAAGCGGGACAAAGTCGGTCGAACTAGACTTCATTTTGTACACAGTGAAGAAAGCACGTTGAAGGAGATCCTGTTATTTGAGGTGAGAGATAACGCTGAATTAAGTCTTATTTCCTCGTGGAGAGTGTTGCTACTTGTCCAGAGAACACCAGAATATCATACATCATCACTGGACAATCGTTCATGTTGCTTAAGAGGAGGAAACGGGTCAATTAAACACGGGGGAAAACATGTTATTCTTGACAAGTGTTGAGAAGGACGTTGTTTTGGGGAGAATTTGCGTTAACACGTGTTTTATATGTTATACTTGCGATTTTAAGCTGATGTGAGTTGCTACATTTGCTCCAGTTTTTGTTGTTAGTGTTATGACAACTGTTAATTATTGCTGTGTTTATTATTTGTGCTGAGTGTGGATTTTACTCTTTTGTTTTCTGGCTGAAGTAATAGTTCTTGTTTGTTGTTTTTTTTGTTGAATTATTCTTACTTTCTGGTGAATATTTGGTCATGTTAAGTATAGGTAATATATTTCGATTTTCCATTGTTCTTGTAGTAGTATGTAAATAACATAGTGCAATAAAAGATGAGTTTAAAATATGAAATGAGTATGCTCTTGAGGTAACAATATTGATACTGTATTTGTTTACTTTTTTTGCTATTATAATTCTGTTATTGATTGTTGTCCCTCAAGAGGAAATTCAAGCTTTGAAATTGGGCATGAGATCATGTCAATATATAGGCTGTGTTCTGAAGGAAATTACTTGTAACTTGGGATAATCTGTGAAGGAAGGTCCTCAGTTCTGGTA
>NC_051408.1:44312197-44312298 GCF_015228065.2 Penaeus monodon | reverse complement strand
GACAAGAAAATACAAGTATGAAATGAAAAACAAAAATACACATGAACAGATATTTAAGTGGTGGTATTTCTTTTCAATGCAGACACACTTGCCCACTCTGT
>NC_051408.1:44310496-44310629 GCF_015228065.2 Penaeus monodon | reverse complement strand
GTGGAAAACTTACAATGAGATATTAATAAGAGTCTTTTAATGATGCACTGTACAAAACCACAGTAAATTATTAGATCAGTTAAAAATGAAAAGACAGGTCTTATTAACAAAGGGAGAATTACAAAAGCAAATT
>NC_051408.1:44306883-44306986 GCF_015228065.2 Penaeus monodon | reverse complement strand
GGGTTGGACCTTTTGATTAACGCTTACTAAAAAAGATGTTTACCAGCCATGTCTGTGTGAGGGCCAAGTCTAAAAGGTTTGGGGCTCTCATCATTACATGCAT
>NC_051408.1:44294931-44295740 GCF_015228065.2 Penaeus monodon | reverse complement strand
ATTTTTTTTTTTATATATAGCTGTGACTAAAGGAAACATGTAATTTTACTTTTAATTTCCTTATTTACCCTAGACTTATATAATGATTTTGATATTCATAAGAAAAAACATGTTATATTGACTGACAAGTTTATTTTTTTGATCACTACCATTATATAATTTTTTGCTATGCTTTCCAAAAAGTTGCCATTTTGGTTACTTCGTCTACCATGATTTTCTACCATGAAAAAAGTAAATTCCAAAAAAAAGGTAAAAAAATAAAAACATCTTCAAATATGTTTTAGTTCATCTTCTGTACTTAAAATTTTAAAAATTTGAGGCATTTCTTTTTAGTTTCGGGTAAAAGTTTAACCCCCCTCACAACAGGAGCTCCCATTGCCATCAAAACAATGCGTCGGATGAGCACAGAGTTAGTGCTTGAAGGGATAATCAAACACAAAAAAACATAAAATTACCTATCTAACCACTTGGCTGTAGCATGACTGTTTGAGTTACAAACTGTTTAGAATGCACAACTTAGGGGCAGGCCCAACAGCTGACATGAAGACATCATCCCTGTGTGAGAGCCGACCTACCCTGGGCACGATAGGATGGCATCCTGGCATGAGTGGGTTAAGCTTACTTTTTAGGGGATGTAGCTCCTCAAAGACTGCAATAATGGCCAATCAAGCAGCCAAGTGTTTTGCATGCAACTCTAAGCAGACTCAACATGCTTGGTATGTTCAGCCTACCCAGAAAAGGGGAACCAGCCATGTCATGAAAATGTATGCATATGCCACCTGTTAGGAAGGGGTTAACCCAATAGGTTA
>NC_051408.1:44293839-44294599 GCF_015228065.2 Penaeus monodon | reverse complement strand
CAATACTACAGCAAATAACTGCCCTTTCTGCTGGCCATACTGACAGTGCATTAAGAAAGACAGGTGAAAGTGAATGCAGCACAAGTCTACTGGAACTGCTGTGCAACTGCAAACGTACTGATAGGGATGCACACCAAAATTAATTTTTTAAAAAAAATAATTGGTATTCTAGAAGCTAAATACATGGTATATTCCAAATATATATATAACAGGCTAATCATTCTTTTTTCTTTTTTTTTTTAACAAAATACAAACACAAAGTTCATTAAAAATACTTTGATTAAATGAAAAGAATAATAATTTAAGGCTTAATAATACTTTGCCAATGTTCTTCCTCTCAGAGATTTGTTTTGACGCCTCTACTATTTCTTCAAAAATTTCCACACCGAGTCGATTTTAGGACGTAACACCCCATTGGCTATCATGTCTCTGACCTCTATCCATCCTTTTCGAAAAGCTTTGGGGTCTTTTTTCTGAGTTCACTTAAGTGGAAACCTGGAGAGAGAAAGTAAACAATAAGGAGAGAAATAAATCCACATCAACATGGGGGGGGTTTATGTATTGGAATGATGGTATGCAAAAGTATACATACACTTTAATTTTTAAGAAAGTACCTGCTACAGCATGGGGTTTTTCAGATGAGAGGGCTGAGGAGAGACATTTTTTGTGTTCCACAGGTTTTCAGAAAATGCCACAAACTGCGATGCTCCCCCTTTAAACATTCCTTTTGGCCCCCATTAGCACCACCTGTAACAGTTTG
>NC_051408.1:44290481-44290844 GCF_015228065.2 Penaeus monodon | reverse complement strand
TTTTAAAATTTATAACACAACATTTTATACATAGGGAAGAAAAATTTTTTAACAACTTAATTTTCAGATAATATGATATCTTCAATCCATAAAAGCTTACAGAATTTTTTTAGCTTTTTTTATAAATTTTGATCAATGTTGAAATCACTTAATCACCATGAATCAATTATAGGCCTACCCACTCACCTACTTCACCATCCTTTTTTTTTTTTTACAAAGAAAAAGTATTAATATTTTATTGTTGTGTGAAAATCAGGTAGTAACGATTCTTTTTGATTTAAAAACTTTTCGAGACACTATAAAAAAATTAAAAAAAAGTGAACAGTGTGTATACATGCTCCCTCTTGTACCAAAAAAATTTTA
>NC_051408.1:44289455-44289659 GCF_015228065.2 Penaeus monodon | reverse complement strand
TGAAAATATAGAGATAAACCCTAACTTTTTCAGGATTATGGAAGAGAAGTTTTAAATGTCCGACCTCAAGGAGTCAGCATTGTGTTGGATAACTTGGCAGGGGCCGAGTTTACCACAAGTCAGAACCTTCTGGAGCCTCTGGGCAAGGTAAATTTCATAGTTTCTTAATTTGTTGGTAGCAAGAGGAGCATGTATACAAGCACT
>NC_051408.1:44289145-44289380 GCF_015228065.2 Penaeus monodon | reverse complement strand
TCACACAACAATCAAGATAGTAATAGATACTTTTTCTTTGTAAAAAAAAAAAAAAGGAATGGTGTAAGTAGGTGAGGTGAGGTAGGCCTAGTAATTGATTCATGGGTGATTAAGTGATTGTCAATACATGTGCATACAAAATTTATAAAAAAAAGCTAAATAAATTCTGTAAGCATTTTATGGATTGAAGATATCATATTATACTGTAAATTAAGTTGTTATAAAATTTCTTGCC
>NC_051408.1:44286701-44286775 GCF_015228065.2 Penaeus monodon | reverse complement strand
TCTCTCAATTCACTATTATATTATTTATGATGTTATTGATACCACTCACCAGTCAACTGCAGGCGTCAACCTCC
>NC_051408.1:44285779-44286300 GCF_015228065.2 Penaeus monodon | reverse complement strand
CTGACAAAACTGTTACAGGTGGTGCTAATAGGGGCCAAAGGAATGATTAAGGGGGAGCATCGCAGTTTGTGGCATGTTCTGAAAACCTGGTGGAACACAAAAAATGTCTCTCCTCAGTCTCTCATCATGAAGAACCATGCTGTAGCAGGTACTTTCTTAAAAATTAAAGTGTATGTTATACTTTGCATACCATCATTCCAATACATCAACCCCCCCATGTTGATGTGGATTTATTTCTCTCCTTATGTGTTTACTTTCTCTCTCCAGGTTTCCACTTAAGTGAACTCAGAAAAAAAGACCCCAAAGCTTTTCGAAAAGGATGGATAGAGGTCAGAGACATGATAGCCAATGGGGTGTTACGTCCTAGAATCGACTCGGTGTGGAAATTTGAAGAAATAGTAGAGGCGTCAAAACAAATCTCTGAGAGGAAGAACATTGGCAAAGTTATTATTAAGCCTTAAATTATTATTCTTTTCATTTAATCAAAGTATTTTTAATGAACTTTGTGTTTGTATTTTGTT
>NC_051408.1:44285539-44285755 GCF_015228065.2 Penaeus monodon | reverse complement strand
TGTAGCCTGTTATATATATATTTGGAATATACCATGTATTTAGCTTCTAGAATACCAATTATTTGTTTAAATATTAATTTTGGTGTGCATCCCTATCAGTACGTTTGCAGTTGCACAGCAGTTCCAGTAGGACTTGTGCTGCATTCACTTTCACCTGTCTTTCTTAATGCACTGTCAGTATGGCCAGCAGAAAGACAGTTATTTGCTGTAGTATTG
>NC_051408.1:44284399-44285200 GCF_015228065.2 Penaeus monodon | reverse complement strand
TAACCTAGTTGGTTAATCCCTTCCTAACAGGTGGCATATGCATACATGTCATGACATGGCTGGTCTCCTTTCTGGGTAGGCTGAACATACCAAGCATGTTGAGTCTGCTTAGAGTTGCATGCAAAAACACTTGGCTGCTTGATTGGCCATTATTGCAGTCTTTGAGGAGCTACATCCCCTAAAAAGTAAGCTTAACCCACTCATGCCAGGATGCCATCCTATCGTGTCATGGTAGGTCGGCTCTCACACAGGGATGATGTCTTCATGTCAGCTGTTGGGCCTGCTCTAAGTTGTGCATTCTAAACAGTTTGTAACTCAAACAGTCATGCTACAGCCAAGTGGTTAGATAGGTAATTTTATGTTTTTTGTGTTTGATTATCCCTTCAAGCAGCTAACTCTGTGCTCATCCTGACGCATTGTTTTGATGGCAATGGGAGCTCCTGTTGTGAGTGGGTTAAACTTTTACCAGAAACTAAAAGAAATGCCTCAAATTTTAAAATTTTAAGTACAGAAGATGAAACTACAACATATTTGAAGATGTTTTTATTTGTTACCTTTTTTGGAATTTACTTTTTTCATGGTAGAAAATCATGGTAGACGAAGTAACCAAAAATGGCAACTTTTTGGAAAGCATAGCAAAAGTTATATAATGGTAGTGATCAAAATAATAAACTTGTCAGTCAGATATAACATGTTTGTCTTATGAATATCAAAATCATTATATAAGTCTAGGGATAAATAAGGACTTAAAAGTAAAATTACATGTTTCCTTTAGTCACAGCTATATATAAAAAAAAAAAT
>NC_051408.1:44283436-44283533 GCF_015228065.2 Penaeus monodon | reverse complement strand
CCCTGTCAAAGCTAAAGTAACATTATCACTCTATTGTAAATTGTCACCTTATCAAGACACAAATTTATATGAAAATATAATTATGGAAATACGAATT
>NC_051408.1:44282308-44282419 GCF_015228065.2 Penaeus monodon | reverse complement strand
TTGAATTCGTATTTTCCAAATTTTTTTTTATATAAATTTTGTGTCTTGAAAAGGGTTGACAATTTACATAGATGATAATGTTATTTTACTTTACGGGGTTCTTTTCCTACC
>NC_051408.1:44282095-44282271 GCF_015228065.2 Penaeus monodon | reverse complement strand
CTGAAATTATGACAGTATAGTTTACTGTGATATTCCCTCTTTTTGTTTCAGTTATCTTTTTACATTTTTAAAGTGTCTTTTTTGGAAAATAATTTTTTTAATCATTAGTGTATCATATTTTTTTTCCAGTTACAATGTGTTCCTTTTGTTATTTTACCATTGATTTTTGATGAAAA
>NC_051408.1:44281005-44281330 GCF_015228065.2 Penaeus monodon | reverse complement strand
AAATTTTTCCCCCACCCCCCTTTTAGCATGTCACAATACAACATATATCACAACTCACACTAAAAAAGAAACATCACACAGCTACATACTCATCCCTCACACACCGTATATTATTTTTTTTTTTATATATAGCTGTGACTAAGGAAACGTAATTTTACTTTTAAGTCCTTATTTACCCTAATTATATAAAGTTTTGATATTCTAAAACAAACATGTTATTCTGACTGAAAGTTTATTATTTTGATCACACATTATATAAATTTTGCATGCTTTTTTAAAAAATTGCCATTTTTGGGTTTCTTCGTCTACATGATTTTCTACCATG
>NC_051408.1:44280438-44280969 GCF_015228065.2 Penaeus monodon | reverse complement strand
TCTTTAAAAAGTTGTAGTTTCATCTTTTTACTTAAAAATTTTTAAAATTTTAGGCATTTCTTTTTTTCTGGTAAATTTAACCCACCACAAGAGTCCCCTTGCCATCAAACATGCGTCAATGAGCCAGAGTTCTGCTTGAAGGGATTCAAAAACCAAAAAAAAAAAATTCCCATTAAACCCCTTCTGTGCATGACTGTTTGAGTTACAAAATGTTTAGAATGCCAAATTGGCAGCCCCAACAGCTGACATGAAACCATCCCTGTTGGGAGCCGCCTACCATACACAAGGATGGCATCCTGGGATGAGTGGGTTAAGTTACTTTTAGGGGTGTAGCTCCTCAAGACTGCAAAAATGGCCAAAAAACGCCAAGTGTTTTTTTTATCAACTCTAAGCACTCAACTGCTTGGGAGTTCAGCCTACCCCAAAAGGGGACCACCATGTCATACAGTAGCATTGCCCCCTGTTAGGAAGGGTTAAACCCAAATAGGTTTTTTTAACCAATTCCACTGGGGGGGCAGCCCCTGTGACTTT
>NC_051408.1:44279949-44280153 GCF_015228065.2 Penaeus monodon | reverse complement strand
AATCACAGCAAAAAACTGTCTTTTTTGGGCCTACGACAGTGCATTAAGAAAGACAGGTAAAGTGAAAGCAGCCAATCCTACTGGAACGCTGTGCACTGCAAAAATACTGATAGGGATGCCACCAAAATTAATATTTAAACAATAATTGGTATTCTAGAAGCTAAATACATGGTATATTCCCAAAAATATATATAACAGGCTACA
>NC_051408.1:44279406-44279925 GCF_015228065.2 Penaeus monodon | reverse complement strand
AACAAAATACAAAAACAAAGTTCATTAAAAATACTTTGATTAAATAAAAGAATAATAAATTTTAAAGGGTTTAAAAATAACTTTGCCAATGTTCTTCCTCTCAGAGATTTGTTTTGACGCCTCTACTATTTCTTCAAATTTCCACACCGAGTCGATTCTAGGACGTAACACCCCATTGGCTATCATGTCTCTGACCTCTATCCATCCTTTTTTAAAGCTTTGGGGTCTTTTTTCTGAGTTCACTTAAGTGGAACCTGGAGAGAGAAAATAAACACATAAGGAGAGAAATAAATCCACATCAACATGGGGGGGTTGATGTTTGGAATGATGGTATGCAAGTATAACATACACTTTAATTTTTAAGAAAGTACCCGCTACAGCATGGTTCTTCATGATGAGAGACTGAGGAGAGACATTTTTTGTGTTCCACCAGGTTTTCAGAACATCCCCCAAACTGCGATGCTCCCCCTTATCATTCCTTTGGCCCCCCATTAGCACCACCTGTAACAGTTTTGTCAG
>NC_051408.1:44279214-44279279 GCF_015228065.2 Penaeus monodon | reverse complement strand
TTAAGCTTACTTTTGAGGGCCCGAGCTCCTCAAACACTGCAAATATGGCCAAACAAGCCATAATA
>NC_051408.1:44275876-44276381 GCF_015228065.2 Penaeus monodon | reverse complement strand
AAATTTTATAACAACTTAATTTACAGTATAATATGATATCTTCAATCCATAAAATGCTTACAGAATTTATTTAGCTTTTTTTTATAATTTTGTATCACATGTATTGACAATTTACTTAATCACCCATGAATCAATTACTAGGCCTACCTCACCTCACCTACTTACACCATTCCTTTTTTTTTTTTACAAAGAAAAAGTATCTATTTCTATCTTGATTGTTGTGTGAAGTCAGGTAGTAACCGACTTCTTTGTGTTAAACACTTTTCGAGAGCCATCTATGAATAAAATAAAACATTTAACAGTGCTTGTATACATGCTCCTCTTGCTACCAACAAATTAAGAAACTATGAAATTTACCTTTCCCAGAGGCTCCAGAAGGTTCTGACTTGTGGTAAACTCGGCCCCTGCCAAGTTATCCAACACAATGCTGACTCCTTGAGTCGGACATTTAAAACTTCTCTTCCATAATCCTGAAAAGTTAGGGTTTATCTCTATATTTTCATGC
>NC_051408.1:44275305-44275477 GCF_015228065.2 Penaeus monodon | reverse complement strand
TTTCTTCTGAGAGTATTTACTCTTTTTGCAAGGTGTGAAATGAGTGAGTGTGCTTTGAAGTTGATGAGTGTGCTTGTGATTTGCATGGGAAATTGTGAGTGATGAGTGTTTTTGTGAGAATGTAAGAGCATGAGTTTTATGACTGTGCTTTTTTTTTTTTAAGAGGGGTAAA
>NC_051408.1:44273508-44274050 GCF_015228065.2 Penaeus monodon | reverse complement strand
ATGATGAGAGTCAAGCCATTGTAGACTTGGCCCTCACACAGACATGGCTGTGATAACATCTTTTATAGTAAGCGTTAATCACACAAGGTCACATACTCAAGCGAAGCAGGCGTACTCAGATTGATTACATTTTGTGTTTGCAGGGTGCATTTGAAGCAAGGCAGAGATTGCAAGGTCATTCCAGGTGAAAGTGTGGCAAACAACACCATGTAGTCATTGTGAAAATGAAGCTGACAAGCCAAAGGAGAAGAGAGGTAAAGTAAGAACCTAGAATCAAGTGGTGGAGACTGTGAGAAAAGACTTTGGTGTAAAATTTAGACAAGAGGTAGATGTGAAGATGACCTCGGAGGAAGACACAAAAGCAAAGAAAAACGATCTGAGAAGCAAATTTTTCTACAAGGAAGCAGATAACAAAGCAAAGGTGGCAAAGGATGCTGAAGATAAAGTGGTGGAGGAGGAGTTGCTGCAGAGATGAAAGACTACTTCTAAGAGAAATGAAAGTGGGAATGGGTGATGGCAGAATTATGGTTGTAGGAGAACAC
>NC_051408.1:44272533-44272771 GCF_015228065.2 Penaeus monodon | reverse complement strand
AAAGATAAGATGCAAGGAAAGAGATCAAGAAAGTGAATGAATGTATATATTTGGGTCCAACAGTAGACTGTGAGGATCTAGCAATGCTGAATTTTAAAGGAGAGAGCAGGCAGGATGGAAGGGGGCGGAAAAGTGCAGGATTTTTTGTGCGACAGGAACATGCTAATAGGAGTGAAGGGAAAATTCTGTGGGATGTATGTAAGACCCACAATTTTACATAGAGTTACAAGAAGCAAAA
>NC_051408.1:44252796-44253336 GCF_015228065.2 Penaeus monodon | reverse complement strand
GTGTTCCTCCTACAACCATAACTTCTGCCATCACCCCATTTCCCACTTTCATTTCTCTTAGAAGTAGTCTTTCCATCTCTGCAGCAACTCCTCCTCCACCACTTTATCTTCAGCATCCTTTGCCACCTTTGCTTTGTTATCTGCTTCCTTGTAGAAAATTTGCTTCTCAGATCGTTTTTCTTTTGCTTTTGTTGTCTTCCTCCGAGGTCATCTTCACATCTACCTCTTGTCTAAATTTTACACCAAAGTCTTTTTCTCACAGTCTCCACCACTTGATTCTAGGTTCTTACTTTACCTCTCTTCTCCTTTGCTTGTCAGCTTCATTTTCACAATGACTACATGGTGTTGTTTTGCCCACTTTCACCTGGAATGACCTTGCAATCTCTGCCTTGCTTCAAATGCACCCTGCAGCTCAGGGTGTAATCAATCTGAGTACATCTGCTTCCACTTGAGTATGTGACCTTGTGTGATTAACGCTTACTATAAAAGATGTTTATCACAGCCATGTCTGTGTGAGGCCAAGTCTACAATGGCTTGACT
>NC_051408.1:44247925-44248469 GCF_015228065.2 Penaeus monodon | reverse complement strand
AGTCAAGCCATTGTAGACTTGGCCCTCACACAGACATGGCTGTGATAAACATCTTTTATAGTAAGCGTTAATCACACAAGGTCACATACTCAAGCGGAAGCAGGCGTACTCAGATTGATTACATTTTGTGTTGCAGGGTGCATTTGAAGCAAGGCAGAGATTGCAAGGTCATTCCAGGTGAAAGTGTGGCAAAACAACACCATGTAGTCATTGTGAAAATGAAGCTGACAAGCCAAAGGAGAAGAGAGGTAAAGTAAGAACCTAGAATCAAGTGGTGGAGACTGTGAGAAAAAGACTTTGGTGTAAAATTTAGACAAGAGGTAGATGTGAAGATGACCTCGGAGGAAGACAACAAAAGCAAAAGAAAAACGATCTGAGAAGCAAATTTTTCTACAAGGAAGCAGATAACAAAGCAAAGGTGGCAAAGGATGCTGAAGATAAAGTGGTGGAGGAGGAGTTGCTGCAGAGATGGAAAGACTACTTCTAAGAGAAATGAAAGTGGGAAATGGGGTGATGGCAGAAGTTATGGTTGTAGGAGGAACAC
>NC_051408.1:44242050-44242593 GCF_015228065.2 Penaeus monodon | reverse complement strand
GTGTTCCTCCTACAACCATAACTTCTGCCATCACCCCATTTCCCACTTTCATTTCTCTTAGAAGTAGTCTTTCCATCTCTGCAGCAACTCCTCCTCCACCACTTTATCTTCAGCATCCTTTGCCACCTTTGCTTTGTTATCTGCTTCCTTGTAGAAAAATTTGCTTCTCAGATCGTTTTTCTTTTGCTTTTGTTGTCTTCCTCCGAGGTCATCTTCACATCTACCTCTTGTCTAAATTTTACACCAAAGTCTTTTTCTCACAGTCTCCACCACTTGATTCTAGGTTCTTACTTTACCTCTCTTCTCCTTTGGCTTGTCAGCTTCATTTTCACAATGACTACATGGTGTTGTTTGCCACACTTTCACCTGGAATGACCTTGCAATCTCTGCCTTGCTTCAAATGCACCCTGCAACACAAAATGTAATCAATCTGAGTACGCCTGCTTCCGCTTGAGTATGTGACCTTGTGTGATTAACGCTTACTATAAAAGATGTTTATCACAGCCATGTCTGTGTGAGGGCCAAGTCTACAATGGCTTGACT
>NC_051408.1:44239488-44239582 GCF_015228065.2 Penaeus monodon | reverse complement strand
CCAAATGAGAGCATAGTATAGAGGCTATACTTTACAGTCAATAGTGAAGCCAATAGATTATTCTATCACGCCATGCTTTGCTCTGTGCGAAATG
>NC_051408.1:44233397-44233909 GCF_015228065.2 Penaeus monodon | reverse complement strand
ATAGAAAAAGCATTAGGGAAATTACTATACGAAAATACGCTAAGTTTAATATGCTATATAAAAATATTCATAATTATTTTTTAATATTATCTAATTTATATAAATATATATACATATATTCTTTAATTTCATATAGGTAAACAAGTATACATAAAAATATCATACGAATATAAGCAAAATAAATTTAAATATACTAATATACGTAAAGGGGAAATAATGATAACTAAATACACCTATGTAATTTTCTGAATACTTTTGTGTATTATACATACTATGCAAATAACTTTCAGTAGATGTGTATACATAAGTTAATAGGTATACGTAATATACGCATTCTTAAAAATATTTTAAAATGTCCCTATAATAAATATAAAAGTATACGTAAATATACGCATTCTTAAATATATTTTACATGTACATGTATATAAATATATAAGTATACGTATAATACATTACTACATAGCATATAATACAATATTAAATAATATCAAAAATTAAATATTTCAGGGCAC
>NC_051408.1:44230372-44230508 GCF_015228065.2 Penaeus monodon | reverse complement strand
GGCAGAAGTTCCTGGGGCGGACCCTCGCAATTTTTTCAAATAAATATATGTATTGTAAAAATATGTATCGTATATATGCACAAAAGTTTTTTTTAAAATATAAACAAAATTTATAATATTTAAAGTTAAAAGTGGG
>NC_051408.1:44217578-44217688 GCF_015228065.2 Penaeus monodon | reverse complement strand
GGCAGAACTCGTGCCACAGGACACGTGTGAATAGGAAGAAACATACAAAGATGCATCTGCAATGTTTACTTTTACGGTGCAATGAGAGAGGGCGCGTCTCCGCGGGCAGT
>NC_051408.1:44214611-44217362 GCF_015228065.2 Penaeus monodon | reverse complement strand
TCTTTCCGTCACTGTTTTACCCCAACAGCTTTGCTCCAGGATGGGCAGTGTCACCTCCATTAGCTTGTCGGGCTGGCTTCCACCGTACTGCAGCTTGCCCCATCCTGCAGCGATGCCCAAGGCTCCTGCGTAGTTCTTGGAGTCGTCGGCGGGCAGACAGACGGACCTCAGCTCCTTGTTCTTGGACAGATCCAGGGTCTCGGACAGCTTGAGGAGGGCAATGTCGTTGTCATACCCTGAAGACACGTAGTTGGGGTGAAGGATGACCTTGGCCACCTTGACCAACCTCGTGACGCCCGAGACGTCGTCAGTGGAGACGGACATGTCGTGGTCGGCCACGCCCACCACGAGACCCTCGTCGGACTCGCGGTTCCCGTACTTGTCGAAGAAGCAGTGGGCGGCGGTCATGACGTACTGGTTGTTGATGATGGATCCGCCGCACCAGTAGCTGGCTCCGTTTTCGTACTTGAGGCCGATATGCCAAGGGTATTTGTGGGCAGGTGACACCTCTGTCCCACCAACAATGCGGTTGGGGTTCGCTACGCCACACTGGCAGCCAGCAGTTGGAGGCTTAGTGGTTGTGGGCTGCTTGGTTGTTGCAGGCGCGGCTGTAGTCTGGCCAGTTGCCCCGGTGGAAAAATCAGTTGAGTCAGTGTCGCTGCGGACGCTCCTCACGGTGCACTCGAAGCCTTTGTCTCTGCCGTACCTGTTGCTCTTGAAGGTAGCTTTGAGTGTGTTGGTTTTGGTGACGAAGGTCTTTTCCCCGTGGCCGCAGAAGGTCTCCACGCTCTCGTTGTCCGAAAGGCGCAGGCTGTCTCCTTTGCAAGACTTGGACTTTTTCAGCTCGAAGTTGGAGCAAGAAAGTTCAAGGTGTTCGTCGGAGTTCTGGCTGGAAATGTCCCAGGTGCACTTCCTCTTATTGGGGTACTTCTTGGGGTACCCCGGGGTCTTCATGGTCATCTCTTGTCCTGTGGCCAAGGTCTGCGGGAGCAAGGAAGCGAGGCGTCAGAGAAAACCTGCATGGCCAGTCAGAAAATACTTTTTCTATGATATGTTGAAGGCAGCAGGATAACTGCAGAATATTTTTAGCATGGTTGAGATGAGGGCAGTGTAAGGTGGCTTTTTACTGTTCAGTTAGATATTCATGTAATGTAGTTGGGCTTTTACACATATTTGTTTTACTTTTTTCAGAAAAAAAAAACGTGTCTTCTGTAGCCACGCTACAGGAAGACCCATCCGTGCACAGTCAATGCGCTCAAACACCTTCGACTCACCATCGAACCTCCACACTTGGCGCGAGCAGCTTTAGGGTCGACGTGCACGCCTTGCTTGGGCGCGACCTCAAGGCCTTGCTTCGGCTCCGCGGGAAGCTGCCTCGAGCTGGTCGCCGCAACAAGGCCGGCCACCACCTGGAACGGCCGTCGAAGAGGGTTAGAGAGCCAGGCAGGAGGCAGCAGGTGAGCGAGACAACAGGGACGCCCGCCACCTTCAATTCTATGTTAGTGACGTAAACCGAACAAGGGGCTAATGGTAATCCGGGGAAAACTTGATAAAAATGGGAAGAGGAAAGTGAAAGGAAGTGGATGAAACTTCAAGAGAAATCATCTGTAACATGAAAAAGGTTAAACAGGGTTTAGAGCGCACAATCAAAAGGAAAAAGTAGCTGAAAATCTTGAGATTACTTATTTTCAGTGACTTGCTACATAAAAGTTAGAAAAAAAAATGTACTTAGCTTTATTGATGTTATTTAAGAATACTGAAGCATAAATAACATCAAAATCCGATTAATAAAACAGGCTGCAAATCACAACATAGCACTACATAGATAAATAAAATCAGCCAAATGAACGTCACTGAAATCTGCAACCCGTCAATTCTTTCTAAATCCAGCAGGAGGAGCGTTATCTTGCTTACGTGAAGCTTACTGAGGCTTGAGTTTGGGTTTGTCAAAAGGTGGACATAGAATCACTAAAGAGATGGAATGAAATGCGATGTTTTTTGCATATCATTGTGACCGCCTCAATCACTTCCGTCCTAAATATCCTACTTTACCTCAGTCCACATCTTCGTAATAAAACTACATTTAATCTTGCCCATTTTACAAAATGTTCCACAAATTCACGAAAATCATACAAAATGATATTGACTTTACCCATTTCCCGCTGGCTGGTTGGCAGCACCGTTAACATAACTTAAATACATTTTTACAGTGATGGTAATCTATAGAAAAACGAAATATCAATTGCCATCATATACTATATACATATTCTGTTTGCATTATCAGTTCCTTAAAGATCGAAAACTATACTTGTGTTCAAGGTAGTTGCTTCGTTCCAGCAGTCCTCGATTTTCCCGCAAATTACTACGAAGTCACGTCTCTCGAAATACCCTCCTGCCTCGACCTTCATTGCACGAAGAAAGTGCACGCCTGGTGGCCAAGAGGCCGTATATTGCGCAGGGACTCAGAAAGGCTGGTGACTGAGCTGTACTGACCAGGACAGCGAAGGCTATGGAAGTCCTCATGGCGCAGAAGAAGAGGAAGAAGGGTGGTGGTGCGGAGTCGCCAAGCCCTTTTATGCGCCTCGATGGGGCTCGCCAGCGAGAAACGCAGCTGCTGGAGGTCCCTCGCCCCATTAGAGGCTAATTGGCCACGGCTGATTACGGGAGAGCGCGTCAATACGAGGAAATTACGAACTCTCAAAAACCTAGACACTTAATTCACGAATTCCACTTTTCGGCTCATCAACGACG
>NC_051408.1:44207658-44207921 GCF_015228065.2 Penaeus monodon | reverse complement strand
CCACCTGGATTACATCTTATTATAATGTTAAGCTTGAACACCACACAATACATGGAACACAACATACGAGAGAGGCACAACCAGCTCAATCTATGACTAAACCTCGTGTTAGAGTCTGGCAGCTACGCATAGCTCACCATGTATTTTGGGAGGAACAACAAGGAGAAAGAATTCAAGTTCCACTGTATGGATTTGGGGCTGCAGCAACAAACATGGGATAACCAGACAGAAATTACTGACATACGTTGCTTGCTTTCCCCATA
>NC_051408.1:44205842-44207166 GCF_015228065.2 Penaeus monodon | reverse complement strand
CTAATGGAAACCGAATCGATGTAGATAAATGGTACAAGAAATGATACCGATTCTGTACAGAATATGTATCAACTAACACAGGGCGAGTTTGTACAGTTAGCAACATTGCATTTTAGGACCATACGTAACCTTGTTGATTGAGAAGACCTGCATGTCCGTTATTATTTCGAGTCATTCTTCACTTTATAAACCTATCAGCTTTCATTTTCTTTTAAGTAAATTTTACCTATTTAACAAGGAAAATTAACCTATATCTAAGCTGTGTACTTTTAGGTTAAGAAATATACTCATAATTATGCATATGTAATAATAACTGTAAGTATACTACAAAGATCTCGAGGATCCAGGTATCAGAATTAAGTGATTCGACTATAGTGACATTAATGGAACCAATAAAGGCAGAGTGAATGCCACAAATGTTCAGTCGCTTTGCAAATACAGTCAGTAGTGTAATTTATGTCGTCTAAGATCAATATGTAACTGCCATGAAAGTGGAAGGTATTTCTTTTCCTAAGAATAATTTAACCGGTACCTTTTAGTAAAGGCTAGTGAACATAAACGTATAAAAGTTTGAATTATTATCTTTACTTAATTTTATATTGTTATATAAAATAACGATCATGAAAATGATAAAAATACTTATTACCGGCGTCATATTTATCATGATTATTGTAATTTTCATCATTCCTCTTTCCGACGAGGTTTCTAACCCTCTCCTCGTATTCATTTTTCTTTTACGCCATTTAACGACATTTGGCTTTCAGAATAAACTTTCCCTTCTTCGCTATTTTTTTTCAGAACCCTGTATATCACCAGAGAAAAGGTTTTCAAATGCCTTTCAAATATACGCCACTGCCGATAGATAAAAGCGAAAAAGATGTAGAAGTAGAAATGGACGAAACTGAAATACCCTATGCGTTGCTCTACTCCCGAGGCTCAGTATAACACTCTGATCAGAATCTGAGAGGGAGGCCCATTACGTGCACGGGAAACGACGCTTTAAGTGCTCAGCTGCCTGAGCAATAATGACCATTAGTTGTTTGCATTGCCAACTTTGTATCCACGCGAGGCTCCTCAGTCAAGGCTGAACTTCCTCGCTCGCATGCTGCAGCAGCTGTCACAGGTCGGGCATGTGTGTAAGGCCGGCCGAAGCTTTGCTCCGCAGTAGCTGTGCCCACTAAGGTTATATAGACCTTGGTGCTCACTGCCGGTGCTGCAGGCGCCGGCGACCCGCTGGCTGGCTCCCGACCCTTTTCGGACAAGAAGCTAAGTTCGGAAAAGTACACAGTAAGTGTAGGTTTCATTGCCTGTCTGATCCAGAATG
>NC_051408.1:44204119-44204325 GCF_015228065.2 Penaeus monodon | reverse complement strand
GAGGGGCGTCATTTAGGAGAAAGGGGCAGGGGCGTTTTTCACCCCCCTAGACTGTTTGCCCCTCGAAGGACCCCAATTTTTTACTTTAATTTACTAATTACACACATATAGAACCGGTTCTAGCTTAAAATGCCCCTAGATATTTTTTTCTAAATATTTGTTCCCTTACATTAAAAATAGGGCTTTGAAATCCTATTAATATTTCT
>NC_051408.1:44201638-44202796 GCF_015228065.2 Penaeus monodon | reverse complement strand
CTGTGGATCAGCACATACCCAGAATTAGAAACAAGCTGTGTGTTTCACGAGAAAATGGAGCTCATGGAGTCATGAATCGTGAACATGGAAAGGCGACCGGAAGAGCCTGGCTTCGGCACAACAGTTCTATTGCAACGGTGAGGTGTATGGGGAGCCAGGTGAGGAAATGGCAAATAATAATATAAGATACAGTGTGTGGAGGAAAAAACGAAGGTATACGTCATGTGAGTATGCAAAGTTGGCCCGTAGAAAGTACAAAAAGAGACGGACAGGGTTGAGGAAAAGTACATTTACCAATATGCGAAAAATGTCCGCTTGAAAAAAAGATGGATGGTATGAGCATGTTCCTGAAAAAAGAGATGAGAACAATGAAGTAGAGTTATGAGACATAAGCATGACCATATACTTGAGAACAGATATTTTCTTGTGAACAAAAAGGAAGGAATGTATACCACCATAGGCATCACTGTACTCAGTAGCGTACCTGAGGTATGACAGGTATGGCATGTGCCCTGGGCATGGCATGGGCGGGTCGAAAAAAAAAAAGGAACCAGATAGCGCGCACACCTCCCTTCCAACCGCTGAAAATGGCTAATTGGTGCTGTATTTTATTATAATGACGTGGACCTTTTGCTTCACTGCAATAAGGCAACAATGGAAGCTGAAAAACTATTCCGAGTACGTTTTTAGCATCATTGCCATTACATAAGCATCTAGGCTGAGTGATGCCTAAGTTACTCCGGGCCCCGACAAACCGCAACACTGAGCAGAAGCATGTGACTTTATTTGCGTCTATCTGGGGATGAGGTCCAGCGCTGACGGGCTGCGGGGCCTCGGGCACGGGCGACGTCAGGCTTTTTTAGACGCTCCTCGCTGTGCCCCGGGTGCTGGCAAACGTGACACGCTGCATGTACCTGGGGGATGCAGGATAGACAAGAAGGAATCTGATAAAGTGGGAAAGCATAGGGATCTCAAGAAGGAATGTGCAAGGGCTTCCAATGGCTATAGGAGCGCTGGGCAGTGTAACGAAGGATTTTGATAAAAGGCTGTGGAAATGATGGGTGAACGACGACAAAATATACGTTGAAAACAGCTGTGGCCGCGACTCGCTCCCTTGAGGAACAAAAACGGCTATGTGGAATGTCTGTGCAGGAGGCA
>NC_051408.1:44201381-44201492 GCF_015228065.2 Penaeus monodon | reverse complement strand
CTGCCACAGCCGAAGGTCCTGACGGGTCGAGGCGCTTTGGGGGTCGCAGCCCTGCTCATTCACGATGCCTTTCATCAACGAATCTATGCGATGATTATCACACGTCTGTCA
>NC_051408.1:44200318-44201173 GCF_015228065.2 Penaeus monodon | reverse complement strand
ATCCTGCTGACATCCTTAAAATTCATCCTTCGACCCCTTTTCGTGGCCACAGCGAGATGAGGTCATGGCTCCTGGCGTTCCTGTGCCTCTCACGGACGTCAACAAAAACGGGGCCGGAGATACGGGAGTACCTGTCCCTCCCGCACGACGTGGGCGCCACCAGGACACCCACTTCGGGCCCGAGAGCGGATGTCGCCTGTGCATCCGCTTGCAGCCACAGCGCCGAGTGTGTGGGCTTCGTATGGGACGACGAGAAGGTACGGGAACGCCTGCCCACCGGGCCCACCTTGGTTCTCTTGCTGGAATCTGAGGCTGTGGGTGCAGGCTGTTTAAATTCACACGGATTTCTGAGACGGGATGTATACATGTTTGATTTACTATCGAGTTCTAAGGTTGTGGGTATATGTTACATCATTCACCGTCGATTTTTGAAGTTGTAGATACATGTTTAATTCTCCATCTTAGGTTACAGTTGCTTTTCTTACATATATCAAAGGCTGTCGATACATGTTCACTACCTGGAAATAGTAATGGCCAAACACTGGAACAGTGACATAGCATTGAAGATTGTGTATATACTTATGCCAATAGGAAGACATGGGCATTTGTGTGAACTAAATTGCATTTTTGCACATTTTTGGAAGGATCTTTAACCTGACACTTCGTTTCCTCAGCCAATTCCCTGCACTCTGCTCTCGGCGCTGAAGGGGACGGTGGCGGAGGCGGACGGCCCTTGGGTCCGGGTCTATCTCGCGACTCGCCTCAACGGTCTCCGCCTGGTCAGCCTCGGCAAACTGGTCTTCTGGGGGTGCGTTCACTCGGGACGAGTGTCAACCACAGGGCATAAGTAAAAGT
>NC_051408.1:44199749-44200271 GCF_015228065.2 Penaeus monodon | reverse complement strand
TTATACTCGGGGCTGAGTCTGTCAACAATAAGGCATAAGTAAGAGTATTCCTCGTGGGATACTGTATGCCCTTTATTCAGGCCAAAGGAGTATCGCTTGGTCAGAGTTCCCCGAGCTGCGCTAGAATCCAAGCGCTCATATTCCCTCGTTCCCGACAGCGAGGCCCGAGACGCCTGCCGATCTGTCGGGGGGTCGCTGCCAGGGCCGGCGCACCTCTCGCCGTGGCTCCTGTCCTTCGCACGCAGGTTCTTCTTCGGCGTTCGGCAGGAGGGGGGCCTCTACTTCGACCAGGACAACGACCCGATTGCAGTGAGCGACCTGACTTTCGCCGTGCAGAAGTCGGGGAATGACTCCTTCTGCGCCATCATGACCAAGGGCGGCATCGTCGAGAGGCGCTGTCGTCGCGCGCGAGGCAAAGCCATCGCCATCTGCGTCCTCCGCTGAGGACGCTGAAAGAGGCAAGGGAAGGTCGGACTCAATCTGTGGGTGTGAGAGTGTGCGCAGACACAGGTTTGGTTATCA
>NC_051408.1:44198422-44199056 GCF_015228065.2 Penaeus monodon | reverse complement strand
CAGAAGCCGCGCGGCACGAAACGCACTCTCGATAATGGAAACCTTTCAGAAAGCAGGAAAGAATAACTAGGCGCTGGTTGATTGTTTTAGCTGTTTGCTCCCGTGCCTTTTTGGTGCAGACCCGCATTTTTCGCAGTAAATCATGGAGTGGTTATTAATTCAAAATTTTATTTTTTCTCGTTCTCATTTTTCTCTTTGCGTGTTTAAGGATTAAATGACTTGCAAAATGGCCTTCGCGTTCGCACGCTAATGTCCATAATAGAGCAAATGAAACCTAGAACATTGCTGAGTTGGTCTGTCCACATTCAATATTCTGAAACTATATAGATCTATGTTTGTGTTATCAATTCACGTTCCGTCATCCTTTCATGTGAGACTGAGAACTAGTAATGTAATGTGAAATATTACAGTATGTTATGACATTACGAAATACCAGTATCTTTATATAACAAACTGATTACAATAGGATGTATAATAAAATATATGTGATATTATCATATGACACGATATAAAAGCATACAACAGGCGCGTCATCTACACCTGTTTTTCTGTTCGCCGTTTATCTGTTTCCTCCGTTTTTTGAAAATAATTTATGTGTTCTTTCCTTCTGAGTTTTAATTATTTTTCTTTTTCA
>NC_051408.1:44190087-44190395 GCF_015228065.2 Penaeus monodon | reverse complement strand
TCCAGGTCAGGTCATTGTGTCACACCTGCCTTCCTTCGGGTTTTCCAGCACGTGTTCTTCAGTCCGCGTCAGGTCACACCAGTTCACGGGAAGCGGAGCAGTTCCTGTACAATATCGCTAATTAGCTTCCCTTTTCAGCAAATGAAAAACAAATTCTACATTGGTTTTAGAAGTTTGTGTTTCCATGTTAAGGCTGACATAATGCCATCTTTTGGCGGAGTTCAGGAAGCGAGCCTTCGTGGCCGATAGATAAAAGCTTAATTTTTAATCTTTATTAAAGCCCGATTATGGATCCTCCACTTAACAGC
>NC_051408.1:44188699-44189685 GCF_015228065.2 Penaeus monodon | reverse complement strand
AGTCATACTTTCAATCCGGATACTTGGTGGGATTTAGAGAAAGATCGCTAAAGTCTATAATATATGTATTTAATTTTAGTTGACTATACAGATGCACCTTTGACTATGCAGCACGTCTTAGACTAAAGGAAAATAAATCCTTATCAAATTTTCTTTTGGGGAGTCAGATGTTGTAGTTCTTGCAGGATGCACGACGCTTGGCTCATACCTGTGAAGAGATGATGCGAGCATTAGCAAACAGCGATGTGGACTGCACTCATGACAAAGCTCACAGCTCCTGCTATCAGGGCTCTGTCCTTCCCACGGCCCTAAATCTATCTTGGCAATAAGGATACAACAAACGTATGGGAATCGACACTTACGTTCTCTGAGCAGGGCCTTGAGTCGGCGGTTCTCCTCCGCTACAAGCGAGAGTCGGCGCGCCTTCATGGCCACCAGGCCCTCCAGACTCAGGTTCTCCGCCTGCAGGAGGCGCCGCTGCTTTAGGAGGACCATCTGCAAGGGACACACATTTAGCGACAAATAGCATAGAAGCGGGAGATAAGCATAAAAGCAGGAAAATTATTAAGACAACTATGATGCCGTTCCTCGACATGCTTTCCGAATGTGCGCCAGGGGCACTTGTGGGTTAGGAACACGTACTTAGAAGCAGCTTAATCTTAACTTTCTAGCTCAACTTGGTGCGAAAATTACAGTAGAGCCTAGAACAAAGTATCAAAATAGAATGCTTAACTTTAGAATCGAAAGACCTCTTTGTGATATGTCGAAGCACTTAACGGTCATCCTTACATTGGTAGGACTGTTAGCTGACGATTCCATAATGTGTCGCTGCCTGACCTGAGGCCAGAGGTGCGAGGCAGGTATATAATCGGACTCATAACCGTGGTGCCCCCCCGAGCCGGGTCATGCCAGGTCAACCGACTTCATACATGTCAGGTCTTACAGTTTGTCTTGCCTCTATACTGACTGTGTTGCCTCACAGCCAA
>NC_051408.1:44187630-44187941 GCF_015228065.2 Penaeus monodon | reverse complement strand
GTTGATATTCATGTATGCTGTGATCGTGCGCTTAGTGATTTCCATTTACTTATGACTGTTTATTCACGTATTAGTTTGTTTGTTTACAGTCTCGTCTACATAGAGCATGCGATGGTTTGATAAGCTAGAATCTGTCTATGGATGAAACGTTTTACTTGTATTTTTCTTCATATAGCCAGCATTTCAGATTAATTAGGATAATAGCTTCACTCCTTAACCGCAGGTGAAGATGAATCACCTGGCATTTTCCACAGATGTGATCATCGATATCAAAAGTAAGCCTATCAATTAAATCCATAAAATAATTTAAT
>NC_051408.1:44185474-44185550 GCF_015228065.2 Penaeus monodon | reverse complement strand
TTAGTTTTGTGAAGTTTATATTAAAAGTAACATCTATAGAAGTAAAGATTCTTTTACAGCTGTCACTGAGTTAAGG
>NC_051408.1:44182237-44184892 GCF_015228065.2 Penaeus monodon | reverse complement strand
TCACCCGCTCTTGCTCAATCAGCTGTCGCCAATTAGCCTCTAATGGGGCGAGGGCCCTCAGCAGCCGCGGTTCTCGCCGACGAGCCTTGTCGAGGCGCATAAAAGGGCTTGGCGACTCTGCTCCACCACCCTTCTTCCTCTTCTTCTGCGCCATGAGGACTTCCACAGCCTTCGTCTTGGTCAGTACAGCTCAGTCACCAGCCTTTCTGAGTCCCTGCGCATTATACGTCCTCTTGGCCACCAGGAGTGTAATTTCTTCCTGCACTGAAGGACACGTGGGCCCGAATTTAGAGCCCAAGCAACTTGAATGCAAGGAACAGGTCGAGGCAGGAGGGTATTTCGAGAGACGTGACTTCATAGTCATTTGCGGGGAAATCGAGGATATCTGGAACGAAGCAAGTGTCTCACCATAAACTTGCCCTCCCTCCTGTCCACGACATCTAGCTCGTAATGAAATTTTGTTTAACAACACCTTGAACACAAGTATAGTTGTCAATCTTTAAGGAACTGATAATGTAAACAGAATATGTAGACAGTATATGATGGCTATTGATTTTTCGTTTTTTATATAGATTACCATCACTGTAAAAAAATGGGTAAAGTCAATATCGTATCGTGTGATTTTCGAGAATTTGTAGGACGTTTTGTAAAAGGATCATGATTAAATGAATGTAGTTTTATTACAAAGATGTGGACTGAGGTAAAGTAGGACATTTAGGATGGAACTGATTAAGGCGGTCATAATGATATGCAAAACACATCATTCCATCTCATTAGTGATTCTGTGTCCACCTTTTGGCAAACCCGAACTCAAGCCTCAGTAAGCTCCACGTAAGCAAGATAACGCTCCTCCTGCTGGATTTAGAAAGAATCCAGCAGGGTTGCAGATTTCAGTGTTTTTATTTGTTATCTATATAGTGTTATGTTGTGATTTGCAGCCTCGTTTGATAATCGGATTTTGGTGTTATTTATGTTTCAGTATTCTTAAATAACAACAATAAAGTACATTTTTCTCTGAAAATAAGTAATCTCAAGATTTTCAACCACTTTTTCCTGTTAAACTTTTCCCCTTTTAACCCTTTTTCATACTGCAGATGATTTCTCTTGAAGTTTCATCCACTTCCTTTCACTTTCCTCTTCCCATTTTATCAAGTTTTCCTCGGATTACCATTAGCCCCTTGTTCGGTTTACGTCACTAACATAGAATTGAAGGTGGCGGGCGTCCCTGTTGTCTCGCTCACCTGCTGCCTCCTGCCTGGCTCTCTAACCCTCTTCGACGGCCGTTCCAGGTGGTGGCCGGCCTTGTTGCGGCGACCAGCTCGAGGCAGCTTCCCGCGGAGCCGAAGCAAGGCCTTGAGGTCGCACGCAAGCAAGGCGTGCACGTCGACCCTAAAGCTGCTCGCGCCAAGTGTGGAGGTTCGATGGTGAGTCGAAGGCGTTTGAGCTCATTGACTGTGCACGGATGGGTCTTCCTGTAGCGTGGCCACAGAAGACACGCTTTTTCTGAAAAAAAGTAAAACAAATGTGTACAAGGCCATCCTAGATTTCATGATTATCCAACTGAACAGTAAAAACCCACCTCAGTTACTTACACTGCCCTCATCTCACCCATGCTAAAATATTCTGCAGTTATTCTGCTGCCTTCAACATGACGCCTAGCTTCCTTGCTTCCGCAGACCTTGGCCACGGGACAAGAGGTGACCATGAAGACCCCGGGGTACCCCAAGAAGTACCCCAATAAGAGGAAGTGCACCTGGACATTTCCAGCCAGAACTCCGACGAACACCTGACTTTCTTGCTCCAACTTCGAGCTGAAAAAGTCCAAGTCTTGCAAAGGAGACAGCCTGCGCCTTTCGGACGACGAGAGCGTGGAGACCTTCTGCGGCCACGGGGAAAAGACCTTCGTCACCAAAACCAACACACTCAAAGCTACCTTCAAGAGCAACAGGTACGGCAGAGACAAAGGCTTCGAGTGCACCGTGAGGAGCGTCCGCAGCGACACTGACTCAACTGATTTTTTCCACCGGGGAACTGGCCAGACTACAGCCCGCGCTGCAACAACCAAGCAGCCCACAACCACTAGCCCCAACTGCTGGCTGCCAGTGTGGCGTAGCGAACCCCAACCGCATTGTTGGTGGGACAGAGGTTGTCCACCTGCCCACAAATACCCTGGGGGCATATCGGCCTCAAGTACGAAAACGGAGCCAACTACTGGTGCGGCGGATCCATCATCAACAACCAGTACGTCATGACCGCCGCCCACTGCTTCTTCGACAAGTACGGGAACCGCGAGTCCGACGAGGGTCTCGTGGTGGGCGTGGCCGACCACGACATGTCCGTCTCCACTGACGACGTCTCGGGCGTCACGAGGTTGGTCAAGGTGGCCAAGGTCATCCTTCACCCCAACTACGTGTCTTCAGGGTATGACAACGACATTGCCCTCCTCAAGCTGTCCGAGACCCTGGATCTGTCCAAGAACAAGGAGCTGAGGTCCGTCTGTCTGCCCGCCGACGACTCCAAGAACTACGCAGGAGCCTTGGGCATCGCTGCAGGATGGGGCAAGCTGCAGTACGGTGGAAGCCAGCCCGACAAGCTAATGGAGGTGACACTGCCCATCCTGGAGCAAAGCTGTTGGGTAAAACAGTGACGGAAAGA
>NC_051408.1:44181911-44182021 GCF_015228065.2 Penaeus monodon | reverse complement strand
ACTGCCCGCGGAGACGCGCCCTCTCTCATTGCACCGTAAAAGTAAACATTGCAGATGCATCTTTGTATGTTTCTTCCTATTCACACGTGTCCTGTGGCACGAGTTCTGCC
>NC_051408.1:44181096-44181243 GCF_015228065.2 Penaeus monodon | reverse complement strand
GAGGAAAATCACATATGAAAGGAAAATATATCTACATTTGAATCGACGTGAGTTCATATCAGACGAATGAGTAACCAATAACGAATATGTATAATATTTATATGTGTTATTTATTATATTCGAGCACATTTATATTTTACTGTGTTG
>NC_051408.1:44180936-44181002 GCF_015228065.2 Penaeus monodon | reverse complement strand
CAGGTGTTTGTTGTGTGTGGTTGCTGTGGTCATGTTCTCAGTTAGTGTTCTGGTTTGTTTATTTAT
>NC_051408.1:44180195-44180481 GCF_015228065.2 Penaeus monodon | reverse complement strand
AGTGGAGGATCCATAATCGGGCTTTAATAAAGATTAAAAATTAAGCTTTTATCTGTCGGCCACGAAGGCTCGCTTCCTGAACTCCGCCAAAAGATGGCATTATGTCAGCCTTAACATGGAAACACAAACTTCTAAAACCAATGTAGAATTTGTTTTTCATTTGCTGAAAAGGGAAGCTAATTAGCGATATTGTACAGGAACTGCTCCGCTTCCCGTGAACTGGTGTGACCTGACGCGGACTGAAGAACACGTGCTGGAAAACCCGAAGGAAGGCAGGTGTGACACA
>NC_051408.1:44177820-44178006 GCF_015228065.2 Penaeus monodon | reverse complement strand
CAGCCCGAGAAGCACCCTGAAGGCTCCAACTGTTCGCAGTGTTTGCTCGAAGGCGCCGGCGAGGTACGATCTTCGTCCCAGAATGAACGTGGCATGTCATTTGCGCGACGACGCGCTGCATATCTTCTTTCTTTTCTGCTTTGTTGTTTGGGCTTCACCTGAGTTTCTGTCCTTTGTGAACTAACG
>NC_051408.1:44172739-44173198 GCF_015228065.2 Penaeus monodon | reverse complement strand
GTGTGGAGAATATCCATGAATGATGAGTAACCTCGGCGTGAGGATGAATGATGATGAAGAAAATTTGCGAGGCGCTGCTCGGCACTCGTACTTAAGGTTATCCCATGAAAACATGTAAGTGATTATCGAACTGCATTACAGTTAGATAACTAAAGTTTGTAAAGATTGCTGATTATTACCTTTTTCTCTTTAGCCTGAAAATATATATCGAGATTTGAGACAGGGATCGCGAAAGGTTGGGAAATGAGCAGAAGGAATGACATTCTTTTAGGTTTGGAATATCAGTTTGTGCAACGTCGAGCATTGGGATTTTTGTGAAAGGACACTCGGAAAATGGAGGAGGGAAAAACAGAGGAATGTTCATTTTGTCTTTTTGGCAAGAAGTGGGCGTCGCAGGCATTCCCTTTTCTCTTCAGCCATTTCCGTTTCTGTCTCTCCATCCTTCTGGCTGTTTGTTGG
>NC_051408.1:44171837-44172527 GCF_015228065.2 Penaeus monodon | reverse complement strand
TTTATTTTGGTAAGTCTGATGCTATTCTCGTGGCCTCTGACTAGTGCTGACGTCACCTCTCAAAGTACTGCGTTTTCACGTCAATCTTGCCTGCTTTGAGGATTTGGAATCTCTCATATTCTCGAAATGTCATAGCTTCATAAAAAAGAAAAAAGGTTATTCCAGAAGTTACGTCAGCCAATTACAGAGCTGCCTTCCCCTCGAGGTACGACCAACGCCAAGCGCATGTTCATCGCTGCAACGTTTCATTAACCTGAAAATGACCACGCCGATATGGGCAGCTCAAGAGTCCACGGGCCGCGGGCTAGCCTACTGTTATACAGAACTCAGGCTATGATGGCAATATGACGAGGACTTATAAACATCATTTTAGGCTGCGGTTGAGGTCACGGGCTTGTTAAGAAGTAAGCGTGAGAGACGGCTTCAGTAATTCAATATCTTCAAGATAAATTTCAAAATGGGGCAAAAGCCTAGCGCGATTGGAATGCCAAATATATGGAAGTGTAGATCTAAGATTGTTTTTTTTTTCAAACTTCATTTCTAATTGTTGCTCAGATACACATATTTCATCGTCCTCTCTCACACAGGGGACTTGTTTCACGTCTCACTGTGTTTGGTTTGTTTTCAGAATACAGTGGCCGGTTTTTACATTGTGTCTCATCATGACACATCACGGGCACGTACACAAGT
>NC_051408.1:44171608-44171761 GCF_015228065.2 Penaeus monodon | reverse complement strand
TACAATTGTGTCTCAAGATTAGTGAAGTTAGATATGAAAAATCGTTATTTTATACAGAGGAAGAACAAGAGACCACAGTAAATAGTTAAATGTGAAAGATGACAGATATGCACAGTTATTTAGTATTCCAAGACAGACTGATTACTGGTTACG
>NC_051408.1:44171170-44171573 GCF_015228065.2 Penaeus monodon | reverse complement strand
GCAAACACAGTACTCAGAGCTGGAACTATCTTTTTTATTAATCTAATAGTTTATTCAATATTACGTCTTAATGAAGCCTAATCTATCTCTCCACAGACCCGCCTGACCCTGTCCTGTCTTGACGTCCCTCCCTCGATGTCCCTTGGCATTCCAAAAGACACATCAACTCTTCTATTTCTTCTTTCTATTTATCTTATAATGTTTTTTTTTCTATTCGGTTTCAGAGAACCATTTTTTAATGCTTATATTTATCTTATAGAACACTCCCCTATTGTGGTTACATTTGCCGCGGCAGTTACGCTAAGTGCGGCGGCAGCAAGAACCTCTCAGTGTCGGCAGCAGCATTTCCACGACGGAGCGTGACTTGGAATACGTGCGTCTCGGGGTTGGTTTCTGAGGCCCA
>NC_051408.1:44169967-44170600 GCF_015228065.2 Penaeus monodon | reverse complement strand
ACACCAGTCTCAGTAGACACGAACAGAACGCCAGTAACAATTGCTCACGGTTGGTCAACGTTCCGTGTAACGAAAAATCATTGATAACAAAATAATAGTCATTTATCAAAGTACGGTAACATTGCTTTACCAAGGTCGTGTGTGCTGATTGTAATGGACGGAGGAAACTCCTGCACGTTCCCCGTGAATAGCACTGCGTCATTTGTTTTTAGCAAAATATATTGCAGCAGACGTGACACACAAAACGGTTTAAAACCCTTTTGTAAACATAGAATCTGAAATGAGAATTGACCCATTTCAATCAGCGCATATCCGATGCACACATCTCCCTTGTCTTTTATATATCTCTCTAATTCTTACTCCTTTCTCATTCTTAGAGAGGAAAAAAACACACTTGCCGCACCCAAAGGTCCTTGAAAGCAAAAAGTAAAAGAAAAAGGGTATTAATGTCCAGCTGATAATTTGTGACCGAGCGACAGCCTCATCATGAATCGTAATTTTCACTCGGGGCGAGGACTCTTTATCTCTGTCTCTGCGGTTCCCTGTCTAACTATTCACTCACTTATCTATTCGTCTACTTATCTAACCATACTGTATATCGATTAATCTTCTCTATTTGTCTATCCGCAAGTG
>NC_051408.1:44169077-44169746 GCF_015228065.2 Penaeus monodon | reverse complement strand
TGTGGCTGTCTGGCTACCTGGTTACCCAGTTATCTCTTTATCTACTTATCTGACTTACTCTAAGAGGGATAGACAGATAGACAGCTTGGAAAAAGAACAAGAAAATAAGTGAAGCTTAAAACCGAAACATAAAATTTTTATTCTCAGACGTCCTGTTACACATTCCTACCAAGTTTGTGCAGATGGACATCAGGAATCCGTTATGTTCCCCATGGCTAGAGGCGAGGATCCGAGGATAATGGGAATACCTTCACAGCATGGAGAGGTTTCATTCAGAGCATCGACTTGGTCTTTTCGAGGGATAAGTGCATAATGTATCTCATAGCCACCTGGCGGGATACCTAGATACATTTTTTTTCTTTCTTTCAGAGAGAGAGAGAGAAGCAATTTCTGCGTTTATCATTGTTTTTTTTTTCGGAGACCGCTCATTTCAGTGAGATTTTAGCATAGAAAGCTGAACATTCAGTGAAGGTTTCAGGGGTGGCGTTGAACAATAGGTCTCCCAAATATCTACTAAGGCAAAATTTAATCACTAAAAATGTTTGAATTTTCAAAATGTTGGTCATAGAAAGATTATGGCGTCTGTGTCCATGTGTCCATGCACTAGGGAAACAGAAACATTAAAATGGGCACCTTAAGTATTAAATATATTACGATTTTTACATTATT
>NC_051408.1:44168359-44169031 GCF_015228065.2 Penaeus monodon | reverse complement strand
ATGTACATTCATCAAATCATAACGATTATAACCTTTTTGTCATACTATAAATCGAAGACATTTGCCGCACACTTCCCATCCTATATTTAAACACTGTATAAACAGTTTCTTTTAGAATCTGAACCAGAAGTCAAGCCCCTTCGTCACTGTTTGCGCACGCAAAGCCAAAATTGAGACAGCACACCACAAAAATGCCTTTTTTAAAGATCTAATCGAGTGTCCATTAGTTTTCCTGTTCATATATAACCTCGAACAAGATTTTTTTTCTACCGCTGAACCCAAAAATGGAACGAGATCAGACGCTTTGAAACTCATCACATATATACACACCGATATTTGCCAACTGATCCACAATTACAGTTCGCGTAGACGTGCGATAAGCATAAACAGTGACGTGCTCTTATAAAGAGTAAACAAAAGTAAATGATCTTTTTGTTCTGCACAGAGACTGCACAGAACAAACGGCCCCCAAATATCCGAATTCAGAAGATCACGAAATTTAGTGTTAGTGAGTACAATTGTAATACACAACCAGCTGCCGTGTGAAGGCGCCTGCTCTCTTGTTGAGGCAGAGCACTTTTCTTCAATATGGAAGCGCATGGAAGGTCACAGAAGCTTGCATAGATGTTCTCACAAGGAAAGGACCTCACGTGCTACAGATTCTTGAATCTG
>NC_051408.1:44167093-44167255 GCF_015228065.2 Penaeus monodon | reverse complement strand
CATGAAAGGTTTTTAAACAAATGCCCCATGACTTTAGAGGAGACACGAATTTGACATAAAATAAGAAAAGAGAACATATAAAGTGTGATATATTTTTATCTTTCACTGGTTAACACTTTCACTGAGTTCACTGGCTTTATGCAGTCATCCCAAGGCGCCAGG
>NC_051408.1:44165635-44165779 GCF_015228065.2 Penaeus monodon | reverse complement strand
GCAAAGCCATGATGCTACTTGATACGTGTTGTTGTCAAGAACAGTTGTTTTTGCAGCTGCGCCATCTCACCCTGTTATTGTTGAGGTCGCTCGGGCAACGGCGGCAGTGGCCCCCGGCACGCCATAACCTTACGCATCATCTCG
>NC_051408.1:44165333-44165584 GCF_015228065.2 Penaeus monodon | reverse complement strand
GTCGTTTTGCGCCTGCGTCCTGTTGACCTTTGCATGATAACCTTACACAGCGTTTATCAGTTTGTCTGTGTACCTACTTTTTCTGCTTTGTGTGGCTCCTACCTTTGGATCGTAGCCTTGGCGTAACTATTCATATGTTCATCTGTTTGTTTACGTCCTACTCTTCTACCTTGTGCTTAAGGTCCTTTGGTTGCTCAGCATCTTCGTGCCAGGCTGTTTTTCTTTATTCTTTTTTACTGTAGGTTTGTAGA
>NC_051408.1:44164610-44164676 GCF_015228065.2 Penaeus monodon | reverse complement strand
TCGCTTCTGTCCGGGACGACCTCGTCGCCATGACGGCCTCGAACGGAGGGCTTTGCGTCCGCGCAA
>NC_051408.1:44164237-44164430 GCF_015228065.2 Penaeus monodon | reverse complement strand
GGGGTCCCCCCTTTCCGATGTAGAAATGGAGGATAAAAGTTTTACCTCGCAAGGACATGTTGCAAGTGGATCCCATAAGAGGAAAAGAAGTGAAGGAAGTGTGGACATGAGTGACAGTGAGAATGGATGCGAGTGAGAAGAGAAGAGGAAGAAGATCGAAGAGGGAACTGAACCAGGAAATCAGCACATTGTT
>NC_051408.1:44163849-44164087 GCF_015228065.2 Penaeus monodon | reverse complement strand
CGGGCAGGCGAGGCGGAGCAGACCCTGCCCGTACGGAGCGGACGACTCATGGACAGTGATGACTGTCCTATAGGCTGGGGAAAAACTCACTAAAGTGATAATTTTCCGATACCCGACCATACTGGACCCAGACTTTCTGTTGGACGATGGCAGATTTGTGTGGGTGAAGAAGCACGCGTCCAGGGGCGAGGAGCTGTCCTCCTGAAGGGGAAGTGCCAGAGAGGGTGTCTCTGGAGCG
>NC_051408.1:44163429-44163525 GCF_015228065.2 Penaeus monodon | reverse complement strand
GCTCTCTCATTCATTCTTTGTTCTGCTTGGCGGATTAGGTATGCATGCACACGCCCACACACACAGACTTATCATAATACTTTCATACACTTGTAC
>NC_051408.1:44160055-44160254 GCF_015228065.2 Penaeus monodon | reverse complement strand
GATTCTTGTCAAAAGAACGTCCATAGTAAAACTTAGGAACTGTTCAACACAAATCTCCCAGACGCCAACGATGTATTTACTCATCTGCAATACGGATAACAGAACCGCTTAACAACCTCAGATTCCTATCTTAATATCGTCTCAGAAAACGGGTCCCTCGCAAATCTCCCTTCTCATAATGTGCAGAATCCCCCACTCA
>NC_051408.1:44159573-44160018 GCF_015228065.2 Penaeus monodon | reverse complement strand
TGAAACGGCCTGCACTTCTAGGGCCTTTTGGCGAAGACGATCTTGTAGGGCCTGACCGTGTTGAACAGCCTGTTGCTCTTGTCCTTCTCGGCGGTGAGCGCGATGCCCTCGGGGGCCTTGATGGTGAAATTTTGCAGAATTGCAGACACGAACAGGAACAACTCCATTCTGGCAAGAGACTCACCCAGACACTGGCGGCGGCCTGGAGGGAGGAGGGGAAAGGTTACTGCGGGGCAAGAGGGGATGAGGGCGCGTGGATGAGAGTTTAGAAGAGATGAAAACGTGATTTAATGTTTACATTGCATTAGTTTGTGAATATGGTGTGGGGAGGTGATTGGCAGTATTTGCGTCGATGTTTGCAACCACCTGTTTACGCAAGTTGTGCTTTGCTTTACTTTGGGTTGACATCATTCTAAACCTGCGAAGCTGTCCCCAGATCCGCTAA
>NC_051408.1:44159071-44159300 GCF_015228065.2 Penaeus monodon | reverse complement strand
AGCACCCTCCCCCCATACACGCGACCCCATCCAGACGCGTCCACTGACCGGTGGAGAAGGGCAGAAAGCCCTCCTTCTTCGTCAGGAGTCTCCCTCCTTCGTCCAGGAAATGCTCGGGGTAAAACTCGTCGGGTTTCTCCCAGTAGGCGGGGTCGCGGTGGCAGCCTTCCACGTTGGCCATCAGGAGGGCTCCCTGAGTATACACATATACATTGGTACATGCATAGAA
>NC_051408.1:44158541-44158960 GCF_015228065.2 Penaeus monodon | reverse complement strand
ATTTCGTGAGGGAGAAATCTCTAAAATTAATGGGACCAGTTTCTGTTTCCGTCACTAGAAAATGCGACCTGGGCGATGGCGGAACGGAACAATAGAGAATTTCGAACGAGAAATGAATGTTCTCCTGCCCTCTCCCACCGAGATGAAACTGGTCCCATTCTCTTTAGAAAGAACGATTCTAATGCTGAATTCAGTGCAGTATAACTCAAACAAACCTTCGGAATGGTGTATCCAGAAATCTTGACTTCCTCTGTGGTCGCGTGGAACAAGCTGAGCGGAAGTAAGGACGAGTATCTGAGCGTCTCGAGGAGCATGGCGTCCGTGTAGGGCATCCTGGGGGGGGGGGGTGCGTCAGGAATCGGGGAAGACGACAGTGTTGCTACACTCTGATTGCGCTTCTCGCGATGCTCTTGCATTGC
>NC_051408.1:44156037-44156590 GCF_015228065.2 Penaeus monodon | reverse complement strand
AATTCATAAGATTCCGGAAGAACACTCATTCTACCAAGAGAGAAACACACAAACGGAAACCTCCCGCAAAGGGCAGGCAGACGAGCGCACACAAGGGCGCCTCCAAAGGCCTCACTTGTCCTTGTCCTGCAGCGACGGCAGGCTGTTCCGCGCCACCACCTCGTCGATCTCCTTCTGCACCTTCGCCTGCACCTCCGGGTGGAGGGCCATGAGCAGCAGGACCCACCGCGTCGTCGAGGAGGTGGTTTCGCTGCCGGCGCCGAAGAGGTCGCTGATGGTGGCGAACAGGTTGATGTCTGGAGGGCGGGAGGGAGGGAGTGGGTGAGGGGGAGGGAGGGGGAGGTAGGGAGGAAGGAGAGGGAGGGGAAGGGAGAGAAAGGAGGAAGGGGAGGCGGAAGGAAAGGGGAAAAGAGATGAGAAGGAAAGGGAGGAAGGAGGAAGGGGGAGAAGGGAGGTGGATTGGAAGGGAAGAGGAAGGGGAAATAGGAACGAGAAAAAGAGGGGGGTAGAGGGGGGGAAGGGCAGGGAGGATAAGAATTAGAAAGTGTTTGGT
>NC_051408.1:44155552-44155693 GCF_015228065.2 Penaeus monodon | reverse complement strand
ATCGACGGCTCCGAAGGCGGGTTCCTCTCCCCTCATCGCCAGGTAGGTGTCTATCAGGTCTCGCGGGGAATTCAAGTCCATCGATTCCTTGTGCTCTTCGACAATGTCCTGTTGGGGCGAGAGGCCGTGAGGACGGCAGCT
>NC_051408.1:44155044-44155447 GCF_015228065.2 Penaeus monodon | reverse complement strand
CAACAGAAAAGAGAGAGAGAGGGAAAAAAAACAAAAAACAAGCACGGTGACAGCAAGCAAAAAATCGAAAAGGGTAAAAACGTACCATGACGAATTTGTGGAAGTCCGCCAGGTTGGCGTACAGGACGTCGACCTTCATCCAGCGGTCGAGCAGCGCGGACGGCGCCACGCGGGCCAGCCATGGGAACATGTCGAGCAGCGCGGCCGGGCCCTGGATGATCTCCAGGTTGGTCGCCACCATCTTGCTGAAGCGTAGGATCTCGGGGTCGTGGATGCTGTAGCGCCGGTCTGCGGGGAAGGGCGGTCGAGGGAATGTATACTTCGTTCGGAAGGGCGGGAGGGTGTCGGGGGGGGGGGGGTAAAGAAGAGTGGCCGAGGGCTGTAGACTTGCGTGCAGAAAGGC
>NC_051408.1:44154912-44154989 GCF_015228065.2 Penaeus monodon | reverse complement strand
CCGTCCGGGTGCGTGCTTGGCCACGTATCCGTGTATATTTCAACAAACGAACAAATAGATGAATATATGTATCAAAT
>NC_051408.1:44154602-44154872 GCF_015228065.2 Penaeus monodon | reverse complement strand
AGCCCACAATGGGCGGGACTCACTAGCGACGATCCCCCAGATGACGTTGAGGACGGCCACGTTGAGCGACCACGACACCTCGATGGGCTGCTCCTCCGACCTCCCGAACTCGGCCACCAGTTCCTGCGCCTCCCGCTGGATGATTTCCTCCATGGACGTCTTGCCGAGGCCGAAGTCCCGCAGGTGGCGTAGGGCGAAGCGTCGGCCCTCGTGCCACACGCGCCCCTCCGAGAACACCAGGCCTGCGGCGGCGGAGGGACGCTGAGAATC
>NC_051408.1:44154376-44154442 GCF_015228065.2 Penaeus monodon | reverse complement strand
CCCCAAGACAGCCAGCCGGGGCACCGCGGCAGGACAAGGCGAATCGCCGTCCGTCCGCACGTCTAG
>NC_051408.1:44153800-44154133 GCF_015228065.2 Penaeus monodon | reverse complement strand
TCAAATTGAAAAAAAAAAACATCCCCCTCGAGTGATAAGAAAAGTGTAATATATAAACTGCCTAACGACACGGAATACAGTTTGTGAAGGAAAATCCCTGGGAAGAAGTGTTATTTTTCACATTTTACGCTTGAGGCCTTTTCGCTCTACATTATTTCATCACCAGAAGGAAAGAAAGAAATATATATTTCGTAATTATTTATTAGTAGCATAGAAAAAATTCGAATGGGCTTGTTAAAGAATTACAATTATTGGTTTCAGCTGCATCAGGTTGGAATTTAAAAAAATATTGCATCAGTGACGAGAATGCGTGCCTTTGCAAGATGATGAACC
>NC_051408.1:44153590-44153669 GCF_015228065.2 Penaeus monodon | reverse complement strand
CAATTGTCATTCGAAAAGGACACATCGTGGGCGGCGCTGCGAAGGGCGGGAAACGCCGCCTCGCGGACCGAAGCCAAAG
>NC_051408.1:44152565-44153400 GCF_015228065.2 Penaeus monodon | reverse complement strand
GAACAGGAGCCCGCCAGAGCCTTCGCCGGAACTCACCGGAATTGGTGTTCATCTTGAAGACGTTGAAGGTAAAGAGGTCGGGGCGCCCCTGGCACTGCGGCATCGAGAGCACGCTCTTGATCAGCGGGAAGTCGTTCAGGCCGACCACCACGTGGCTGCCCACGCGCCACCTGCCGGGGGCGCAGGACGTGATGGTTGGAGAGACAGAGAACTTAATCAACAGAGAGAGAGATATAGGACTTAATAAACAGAGAGACAGATAGAGAGTTTATTGGATAGATAAGTAAATAGAGAACTTAACTGATAGATAAGGAGATGCTGCCCACGCGCCACCTGGTCAGGGCGCAGAGATTAGGGAGGTGAGGAGGATTAGGATAGATAGACGGATAGAGAGCTTAAGAGACAGATAAGAATATAAAGCCATAGATAGACGGGAAAACGACAGATAAATTGCTAAAAAAAAGAGCAGGAGTGAAAGCCGGCGAAATAGAGATAAAAAGAATGACAAAACAGAAACCAGATCGGCGAAGGAAGGCCTCGAGGAGGACGATTAGGAACATGATCAGGAGGTCGTTGATGGAGAAGATCGGGAGGTCGCATAGGAAGATTGAAGGAACACTGACCTTGGTGAGGGGGAGTTTAGGAAGATACAGAGGAAGATCTTAAGGAGAGAGCTGAAGAGAGGAACATGACTGGGAGGAGGCTTAGGAGGACCCGGGGAGCAAAAGGTCAGGAAGACCATTAGGAGCAGGAAGATTCGGAGGAGCGCGTGGAGGACGGTGAGGATTGGGGGAAGATTGAGAGGACACTGAGCGTGGCATTGGGGAAGACATTG
>NC_051408.1:44152036-44152492 GCF_015228065.2 Penaeus monodon | reverse complement strand
CAGAAGTTAAAAAAGGGCGGATAGGGTAATTTTCAGAGCGCGCCTGGAAGACTAGAAAGGAAGGAATGCGATTAGGAAGATTAGAAGGGCGAGAATGAAACATTCCCGAAGATAGGGAAGGCATAATGGAAGGTTTATGGAGGCCGTCAAAAGAGACGTTTAAGGAAGTTTATGAATACGTTTAAACGTTTAGAAAGAAGCTACAGAGGGCCTCAGAACTGACCTGAAATGTTGTGATTTTGTTAATAGAAAAACGAGTAAATGTGGATGTGTTAAGGAAACCTGGGACCAAAATGGCTACAGGACTGTGTTTTTTATGTTAATTTTTAGTTTTCTTGTGTTTATTGATGTGCATATTTGCGTATTCCTTGCACGCGAAGTTTTAAATTTATATGTTGTTTAAGTCGATGAATATTCAAGCGAAATTAGACTGAACTGAAACAGGAGGGTTGAAGT
>NC_051408.1:44151806-44151996 GCF_015228065.2 Penaeus monodon | reverse complement strand
CATATTCTGTTATTTTCTTTGGAGTGAGACGGATACACAAGGTCTGTTGGATTAAAAGGAAGGTCTGTGTTTTCGCTGCTCTAAATGCAAGAGTCTGATGGTCGGCATAAATCGAGATCTGTTCTCCAGTCTATGCAAATGTGTTTTATTTTCGGCGTGAGATTTTGTGTATGTTGCTGTAACTGTAAGT
>NC_051408.1:44150893-44151632 GCF_015228065.2 Penaeus monodon | reverse complement strand
CTGCCTTAACTCACGTGAAAATGCTCCCATAGTCCTTCTTGAACTGGTGGATGACGTCCCCGAACACGGTTATGTTAAAGGGCAGATACCCCACCAGCGGCAGACCCCATCGGCCTGGGAAAAGGAAGACATTCCATGATTTGCGAAGTGTGTCACTCATTATGCTCTCAGCGAGGGTTACAATCTGCGATTGCTGGCGCATAATTAATCCGGTGTTTTGTGAGAAATGTAACCACCAGTTGCATTTCTCATCGACTTTTTGTTTCGCGAGAAAAGGAAGACATATTATGATGATCTTAATAAATGAGCTATCAGATATGCTATCAGTTTATAACTCGCGATCGCTTTAGCGCAATTACGATGTTTAGTAAGAAACAACCATGTATTGAGGCGATTCTCCCAGGCTGGAGGACCCGCTTCTGACAAGTCATATGAACACTTCTGTGCAGCGATAATGATGGATATAATCACAATACTGGAATAAATACGGAATGGATGATATTGGAATAGAGAAGGAATGGATGATGCTGGAATAAATAGTGACATATTTTTTTCCGAGCGTCAACTCACCCGGAGGCAGGTCCTTCGGCTTCCTCGTGCTCCAGTACGCCAGAATCACCAGCAACGTCACGAGAAAAACGGTCAACATTGTGGGTCGCTTCGGGCGTCTCCTCCTTCGGCCTCGCCTGCAATACGGGACCAGTTCCTGTTTTTTCTTATTTTTCGAAATCAGACGTGT
>NC_051408.1:44150110-44150630 GCF_015228065.2 Penaeus monodon | reverse complement strand
CAGTTCTGTCACATTTCACCGAAAGCACACTGCTCTTCCCCAGCAGGGAGAGGTCGCGGCTTCGTTCACAAGAACAGTGACGCTAGAACATCCACTCAAGAACATGAGGCCCACACCTTGCCGTGTGTGTGAGGTATGAATGAATTTATCAGTTTAAGGTATGAATGAAATAGAGGTATGAATGAGCTCAAGGCCTGGAGGCCCCCACCTGGCCCTGTATCTGGCGGCCTCCCTCGCTCTCACAGCCTCTCGGCCGGAGCGTGCCACGTACCTGCTCTCCCTGCTGCAGCCCAGTGGCGACTGGCGGCCCAGCCATGGCCTGTCTCGCTCGCCAAGGCACTCCGGCTGACCTTGGGAAGGGCGTGTGGGCGGCAAGGCTGACGCTCGCACGCCCTCAAGAAAGCCCTGCCACGTAAAAATCCAATGGGCGTTTGGTCGAGGTCAGCAGGAGGGGGCGTGCATGCTGATCACAGCCGCCCCGCCACCACGAGCTGTGCTGAGGAAGGTACATCTGCAACTT
>NC_051408.1:44149558-44149773 GCF_015228065.2 Penaeus monodon | reverse complement strand
CGAAATGGGTAAAAGACCCTGGCGACGGCTGCTTCCCCAGGATAAGCCCAACCGTGGCGGCCCGCAGGTTGCCTACCACAACGTCTATAGCAGGACTTACGCAGGCTTTGGCCTTTCCCGGTACCCCACGACTCCCTACGCGACTTTGCCGGGTGTGTGGGCAGCATGACAGCATAACGCGCTGTGCTAACAACAGACAATCCTCTCGCGTCGCC
>NC_051408.1:44148563-44149471 GCF_015228065.2 Penaeus monodon | reverse complement strand
CATTCATTCTCTCACCTCTTTTGCTCTTTGTTCTCTGTTCACCCCCCCCCCCAGGGGAGGATTGAGGCTGTCCTTTGCTTAAACGTCTGGCGATGAAACCCGAGTCGTCGTCGGCGCTGCGTCGTCAGGATGACTTGCTGTCTCGGCGTGCTATCGCGGAGGATGATTTGCAACAAAAAGAAATGCGTTCTAAAAGCTTCGCCGCTGGACCGCAGTCGAAGGCACCGTAGCTATGATTAACTGTCAGTTTATATTTGAGTCTAAGTAGAACTTGTTACAGACGCGTTAGTGCAGCTACGTGGTAGAAACGCGAACGATGTGTAAACACCGCCACGATATCAGTGTCTACATTATGGAAATGTTCTTTTCCCTTTCAGGTGCATGGGAATGTAGAAAGTTAAGTAGCTTGACACAGATAAGGAAAGTATCATAGATCAATTCTCAACACTGGGCACGAATAAATGCCAGTCATCATTACTAACGTACCTTTCGTGCGAGTCATTGTTATCAAGGATTATTATCGTGTATTAAAGACAAAGAAATACCTTGACGTGCAGTTTCAATATATATCTTTAAACTATACATAGAGGGGACTGTATGTGCAGAACGGTGTATTGCACTTGTCTGTTCCTTGGTATATGCTGGCTTTAATCAGTGACATTGGCTTTTGCGTTTGAATATTGCCTTTGGCTACCAGCTATCCACAAGGACTCCAGTGTAAAAAATAGTCTCTCTTCTTATAGAGAGAAAATGGTGGCCTTGTATGAACCTGGTTACATACAGATGCAATACTATACGTTGTCAGTGTATTGCATGTTTTGTACACAAACACAAACCCTCGATGTGATCTACATAAAAGATGAACGTAGAAGCCTGAGGCATTAATTCATTCGTACCCTCCTTGCGAA
>NC_051408.1:44146995-44147062 GCF_015228065.2 Penaeus monodon | reverse complement strand
ACTTAACACGGCCGACGACACTTGCTGCTCCCGTCGAGGACGACGGGTGGGTGCGTGAGCCGAGCGA
>NC_051408.1:44144943-44145709 GCF_015228065.2 Penaeus monodon | reverse complement strand
TCCCTGGCGCCAGTGAGCCTAAGTGCCCGCTCGCCAACGACTCGAGTCTACCCAACCTAGATTTTTCGAGAGAGAGAGACTACAGACTAATCTAAACAAAACAAAACAAATTCCACTGCAATGATTTCATTCACTCTATACTTATTCTCCAGTTGTATTTCATCGATTCTTCCGCCCCGCTTCGGCCGCAGTCAAATGGATTCTTTGTAAAAATTGTTCTGAATTCTAAACTTAAATAGAACCTCGATGGAGGGTAATGGACAGCTGAGGTTGTCCCAGTGATTTTTTGCGATCATAGAAATTGTTTAATTAAACAGTGTTCGTTGTCCTTGCTGCATATGTGAGGAATAAAACCCCGGTTCTCGCAGTAACTCTTTCCTTCATACATTTCGTTCTGAAAGTACCTTCTGCTAAGAACGCAAAAAACATAAACAGTATCAACAGCTTAGCCTTCTCTCTGCTAACAGCATAAACAACGTTAAGAGCATTAACTTCTTTCTGTTAACGGCGTAAAACAGCGTCAGCGATACAAACAACATAACAGTGTTAACATAAACTTCTACTAACGGCATAAACTTTCCTTTATTGACAGCACTCTTCCTCCTATCAAGAGCAAAACAGAATACATTTCCTTATCGCACGAAAGGGCATGGCAGCATGACACTTCTTCTTTTTTATGACAAAGATTCCGATAACAATATCAATTACATTAATATTAGAAATACGTCAGCAGTATTTTTACTTTATCCATTCTAGAATCAATAAA
>NC_051408.1:44144383-44144460 GCF_015228065.2 Penaeus monodon | reverse complement strand
TAGTAAAAAAAGGTGATTATATAATATACAAGAAAGAACGCAGTTCCTTATCCAGGCCTCGGGGGAAAACATAACAC
>NC_051408.1:44144036-44144343 GCF_015228065.2 Penaeus monodon | reverse complement strand
AAAGGACGCTTCAAAGGACTGCATTTTCTTTTTTTTATTTGAAATGCACAATTGCATGATACACCAACAGTTAAAGGAATATACAATCAAGATGCAATATAAGTAACAGTAGATGTTATACGCGTTTAACAAAGATAAGATAAGGTATATCACTTGGTGTAAAAAAAACACATTATCCGTTCCTTCGCTTGAAATGTTTTAATTTCGTCAGAAACTTAGTATTTCATTATAAAATCATGACAAGTCTTTAATTCATGCTTCAAAAATCCCAGTCGGGCATTATTCGTGGGATGACGAGTGGGGGAGA
>NC_051408.1:44143809-44143936 GCF_015228065.2 Penaeus monodon | reverse complement strand
TTTTCTTTAAATTACAAATTTAATGGGAAATTACGACATCAAGAGTTTCATGCAATGCACTATTAATAAAGTCTGGTTGTAACTGGCAAGAAAAAGTGAAACGTAACGAGACAACGTTTTACTTTCT
>NC_051408.1:44142244-44143507 GCF_015228065.2 Penaeus monodon | reverse complement strand
AAAGACCGTGTCAACTGACCGCACAAAACTTATATTGCCAATCACAACTTTTCTCATTTATTAAAAAAATATAATTCGTGCAAAATGCCATTTACCCCTTAATGGAATAACTTAAGGAAAATGGATTTATTAAGAAAAAAAAATCTCAACTTAATGATACACATATAATAACACCTAAATACACCTGTGATGCTTAATGATTACACTGCAAACTGGAAATACCGAATGCTTTTCTGTAGATACGAATGAGACAAAATGAATGAGCTCAAGGTATGAGTGGGCTTAAGGTCTACATGCACTAAAGGTATGAATGTAATAAGGGTATGAATGAACTTCAGGTATAAATTAAACAAATGCATGAGTGAACTTAAGGGATCAATGAACTTAACAAGAGCAACAACAATAATATTTATATCAGAACCTACAAATTTAAACAAAAATCGTTGTATGTATGCATGTTAACACGTATAAATGTAATGAAACACACACATACACGGCCCATTGTGCTAGTAGTGTAATCTGAAACGAAATATACAGTATGACATGAGGAAGCATATTGTTGTTTAAGAAAAGGATTACAAGTACTTGCGCCAAATTTGAATTATTTATTTCATTTACTATAGTCACGTCGGACAAAATTGCATATTGTTTCCTTTAATTTTGTATTCCAGATAAAAGTTATCTCTGGAAGCAAAAGGAAGACCACAGAGCAAGAATTTGGTGACAAGGAAGTTACACATAAACAAGTAGTCCCCAGGCTCTCGCAAAGACGATCAATGCACAGAATGACAGTAACAACAAAAACAGCACCACTTTACAAGACTTCGGTCTGCGTGTACAAAGCCTCCGGTGTTCGCCTCAAAGGGAAGGACCAATTCCTGACGTTGGCTAAGGAATGGAACTTATTGTGGCCCAGAAGGTCGATCACATCACCGCACGATTTCTCGACGCCAAGAAGCAGCTCCTCGTCGATTTCCTGCCGCCACTGCTCTGCCTCCTTCTGCGAGTCTCGCCGGGTCTGGTAAGGTCCTCTGCTGGCCTTGGAGGGGGTTGTGTGGTCCTGGATGTAGCCCGACCACGAGGGAGGGAGGGCGGCCTCGCTGTCCTCGGAGATGAACCGCCAGAGGTCTGTCGCAACCCCTGTCGGCATATAGGGCTCCGTAATTTTCGGATTTATGTGGCACTGGAGAACAACAACAACGTGTTATCATTATGGTCTAATATAGACACAGACCCCTTTAATAATCTGATGAGATTTGATTG
>NC_051408.1:44142113-44142188 GCF_015228065.2 Penaeus monodon | reverse complement strand
CTAAGTCACTTTTATCGGATTCTCGCGGACACCCGAAGCCCTTCTGTGGACCAGGTTAAGAGGCCCGTAACTAGG
>NC_051408.1:44141552-44141854 GCF_015228065.2 Penaeus monodon | reverse complement strand
AAGTTAATCACAAATTCATTAAAAATCCGTGTTCTTAAGCGGCGAGTTGCTTTCTTGCTCGGGAGGCGATTACCTTCGGCGTCGAGGCACAGGTCCTCGTACTTCACCGACGTCAGCGACCTCGGGAAAAGCCTCCTCACTGTGTCGACCATAAACAGATCCTGAGATGAGAAACGCTCCTCTTAGAGGACTGTCAAGGAGAAGGTTAGGAGAAAGGAGGACGAACATATAGACAGACGGATGATACTCTTCATTAAGGAAATTGGATTTCTTTTTATTATTGGAGTAATTGCATTTACTCG
>NC_051408.1:44140881-44141407 GCF_015228065.2 Penaeus monodon | reverse complement strand
CCCTTAACTCTCCCCTTCTTCCTCCTCTTGTTCTCACTCTCTTCCCCCCTAACTTCCCCCCCCCCTTTATCTCATTCCCTCCCTCTCTTCCCATTTTCTATCCCTCCCATTCCCCTTTAATCCGCGTCTGCCTCCTCCCCGTCTTCCTTCTCTCCCTTTCCCCCTTAATCTGTGCCTCCCTCTCTCCCATCCCCTCCCCCTTCCCCCCTCTCTTCACCCCCCCCCCCTCTCCTCTTCCTTGCCCCCTCACCTCCAGGATGAGCGGGCAGTATCTCGCGTGGTCCTTCTGCGACGAGGCGTAGGTAATGCAGGACCTGAAGGAGGCCCTGGGGTCCCGCACAAGGTGGACGACCTTCATCCCTGAGCCGAAGTGGAGCAGCAGCTCGGGGAGCCACGACACCCGCATGCGGATTGTCTGGGGGTTCAAGAGAGGGGGGGGGGGTCAATTGCAGGCACGCGTGTGATTTGGCAATGATTCATCGCCGGAGTCGACGCTCTTCCCCGCATCATCCGTGGTCAAGTTCTG
>NC_051408.1:44137506-44138114 GCF_015228065.2 Penaeus monodon | reverse complement strand
AAAAAGCCACAACTGCTGCGGCTAAAGCCTCCGGTCGGAGACCCTTACCTTGAGCACCAGGCGGGTCCTGTTGCGGCAGAAATCCCCGGCGCATCGGGCAGCCTCGCCGGCGTCCACCGTCTGGCAGATCGTCCCCGCCTCCGAGCGCAGAAGGCCCCTCCGCGCCGTCGCCCTCAGCCAGTCCTTCTCGAGCCGGCAGCTGGAGAGGGCCTTGACGGTGTCCCAGGCCAGGCGGGGAGTCACCGCCTCCCTGGTGCTCCTGGAAGGGGGGGGGAGAGTCATTTCATGCCATGGCATGCTGTGTAATGTTTGTTATGTATGACTTTTAAGCTATGATGTGTATAGTGTGTTTTCTTTTATTCCATTTTGTACTCTGCCGTGTGTTACGCGTGCGTTGTATTATTTTATGGCTTGTTTTGCTGTATGCTATATGTATGCTGCATTACTTCATGTGGTGTTAACTTACGTATTATAAGCTGTGCATTATATATCGTGAAAAAAGAATGATGATAAAAAAGTAGAAAGTATAAAAAAAATAGAAGAGGAAACATTACTCGTCAACTCATCTAGCCACGCCCATATAAAGCCAGATCCTTCGCTTTCCTTCT
>NC_051408.1:44135024-44135208 GCF_015228065.2 Penaeus monodon | reverse complement strand
TCGTAGAAGTGCAGCGGCTCGAAGTTATAAAAAGTGTTCGGGAGCTGCGCGATGAGTTCGCCGAGGAAGGAGGAGCCGCTGCGGCCGACGGAGCTGAGCACGAGGACGATGGCGCCTCCTGGGGGGGCCTCCGACGCGCCCTCTGGAAGATGCCGGGGGTGACGCGGTTCTTAATAGCTGGATT
>NC_051408.1:44134649-44134876 GCF_015228065.2 Penaeus monodon | reverse complement strand
GGTGGATTTCTGCGCTGTGCCCCCTGAAAGATGCCAGGGAATTACACGGTTTTTAATAGGTTTTGCTATAATTGTTGTTTTGGGGGTAAACGATATGTAAATTACTGCTGCCATCTAATATGGCAAGGATGTGAAAAGAAAAGGTCAAGCAAATACAATTAAATCATTATGTACTTTAAGCTTTTTCATACAGAACTACCATAACTGGCGGCTGGACTGAAGTGAAC
>NC_051408.1:44134260-44134518 GCF_015228065.2 Penaeus monodon | reverse complement strand
AAAGCCCCTGTCGCTTTCTCATTGTATCATGGCTTCTGCATCAGAAAACTTACTTGTAAAATTGGTCGATTTTCGGAGACTGAGATCCCTACCCTGTTCTTGCGTGACTTCGGAACTGGTGTTCCGCCAGGTCGTGATCCCCTGCCGGCAGGTAAATTTAGAGAATTACATGAAACAACAATCCCATTTGTTGACCCATAAAATGCAAGTTACAATGTAAAGATTAAACGTTATTTTGATATGTGTAGTTTGCGGAGA
>NC_051408.1:44132591-44134215 GCF_015228065.2 Penaeus monodon | reverse complement strand
CAGTGGCGCTAATTCGCATGCAGATCTTTTCAAAATTACATGAAGACGGATTGCCTGCTTACCAGAAGGAGGAGAAGAATGATTAACAGCTGACGAAAACGGTGGACGAGTCTCGGCACCATCATCATGAAGCTACAGAAAGATCAATATACAAATAAAATACAATCTATATTATATGTACATCATGTTATATATGTTATGTGTACACAAAGAGAGTTAAAAATACATTGTTGTGTGTTAGCCTGCATACACATGTGTGCTTTAACCAATAGACAAATAGGTACATGCGTAACAAACCATTTGCACCGGACAGACATCTGATTAAAAACAAGAGTAATAATGGAACACTAAGCCATACCGCATCTAATAAGAGCATTTCTGTTCAGACAGCAAAACCATTTGGCTCACACGTCATACTCAACCGAACATGCAAACACGCCGTCGGCGATTGTCTACGGAAGAATGCAGTTACAGTGAGATATGAAGAAATATAGATCAATCCTCAAAATTAGCATTTCAAGAAGCGGGAGACGGGATGACAACCTGAACGTGCAGACTGAGTGACATTTGTCTGTGGAGGGCTGCCAGTGTGTCCAAAAAAGCCTCGCATCAAAAACTGCCCTCTAATGAAAAGTATCAACTGCTTAAAAGTAAAATGCCCTATTAGAAAAAGTATCAAATACCATCGACTTCTGGCACCGTTTCGGTTTGATCAGTGTCATACAAGCTGTCAACTTTATTTTACCCAATACAGGAGGGTCCATGCCGAGGCCAGGCGAAGGCCGATGAAGAAACTGGTGTTCAGACTGACATGACGTTCAAAAAAGGAGAAAAGGACTTCAAACGCCATAATACTATCACCGGGAGGTAAAAAGGTGACGCTACTCTGTATGGGGTTATCAAGTCTGCCGTTACGGCGTCCATATAAAAGCGCTTTTTTGGGTAGATTGATTACTCGCTATCGGTCCGGGCAAGCTTACGGAGATGTCGTCTCAGTCTAAACCGAATGTCTGTTTACAATTTATGCCTACGTCTTCCACTTTTACTGTATTGTCATTTTCGATCTGGCCATACAGGTCATAAGGTCATATTATGTCAAGGGGACACAGAATTAACTTTTGTGTTAAAAGAACATCCATGGTCTGTGGTATGGTCGGTTCTGTTAGTATCTTCAGAGAAAATAAGATTTATATGATATGTATTCTCGAAACATACCTTTCATCATATTAATGGATGGAAATAAGCAAGTCCGATATTAAGACTTTAATGATCTTACCATGTTTTTTCAACACACAAAATGTGCAAATGTGTATGATTCTAATTTCATTAGGTGACGCGGAATACGCTCTTCGAAATAACAAATCAATTTATTCATCATTCACGCATTCGTTCTCAGTGAACTGCAAATTTTGTCCGGCATAAAAAATCAATCTTTCAGTAGTATCGTATTAGACTTATAATTCAATGCGTTTTGCGTGGCTGTTTGGCCTTAATTCCACGGCCTCTTAGAGGTTTCCTTGCTTACGTGATATAAATGCAGGTCTTCATACAGTGAGTCTCTTTAGAAGGAATCGCTGTGAATCAGCACCGGATAAATAGATAAATCGAAATGAAATGGATAGAC
>NC_051408.1:44131381-44131570 GCF_015228065.2 Penaeus monodon | reverse complement strand
ACAGACATAAAAGATAATGATGCTAATAGTATTATTATCAATCATGAATATAATAAAGATAATGGTAACGACTAGGAAAGTCACATTGATAGTAATGAAATACCATTAATGAGAATCTTAAGTATCCTCTCAATCTACTGATGGCTTTGATATGCAGTTTAATTAATCCACACGTTCCTCACCCCCTCC
>NC_051408.1:44130756-44131263 GCF_015228065.2 Penaeus monodon | reverse complement strand
GATTTCATCCTAGGACAAGCGTTACTGTGCCTGTTTTTTTCTTCTTCAAAGCCGAAAGAGCAGTTTCCCCTCTTCTCTTCTTCTTTCACTTCGACATAAATCTTATTTCTTCTTCTAATCTTTGTGTCTTTCTTTCACTACTCCCTACCCGGGCGAGCCCTCACTTATGCCAAATTCTATTTAAGATAAATCATGCCGACGTTTACATAAACCTTTGCTGGTTTATGCCAACGTGACTTATCATTCATGTCACTTATTGTTTTGAATGATATGATATGAACTTTTATTGTATATACTTTTACTGCTTTGCGATCATACTGACTTAGAATGATACTGACGTCAGCTTACCTGCGCCGCAGACTTCCCCCGAGCGAAAACAGAGAGAGTTCTCCTTCTCAGCAGGTGTTGCATCTGGAAACTAAATTTGCGAATTGCCAACCCGAGCACATTGGCATTCGTGGATAATATTCTTCGTAAATCACGGTTGTGATCATTATGAGGAAATTA
>NC_051408.1:44130236-44130334 GCF_015228065.2 Penaeus monodon | reverse complement strand
CGTCTTCATGCGACAGTGTAGCATTTAACTCATTTAACACCCATTAATTCGCTTTCTTAATGAACTTGCCTGCTTTCCTGGCCTAGGCTGTTACACCC
>NC_051408.1:44129435-44130214 GCF_015228065.2 Penaeus monodon | reverse complement strand
GCCTATTTTTTTAGCTGTCTTATACTTTAGTAATTTTTAAAATGTCTTTCATTAAGTCTTTTACTTGTTTTTACGCATCCGAGCCAGGTTTTTATTTGTTTTGCAAATGAGATCAGCGGACTACCTGAATGTCCTCACGAAACAAGTGGCCGCAACGATTTGCGTTTCGCCAAACAATCGTGACAGTATTTTCGCACATGCTGTGTGTGCACAAAGGAAATTAAGTCAGTGTGCTCGGAGACACGTCTCTTCCTCCTCCCAACCCAAGGAACTTTACAGTGACATGCCACAACCGTCACAGATTCGTACTTAAAGATAAGTAACTGGCTGCTCAATTTTATCCATATATCTAATATTTTACGCTGTATGCCTGTTCATAAACGCTTCATGAAGTAAACGCATATTTTGCAAGTGTCTCTGCCAATAGTTAGCCGTCGAAAAAAAATCCGGCTATTTTAGTGTTTTAAATCTTATTCTTAGCTAGTTCTTTTACTTTATTTTTACCTTTACATCTTCGATAATATTTCGTATAATTTTACTAATGTGACTTATTGATTTAGATATGCTTTTATTTCCCGTTTACCTTCCCTTTATGGCCAGGCTTCACTTCATCTTGACGTTAATATCCCCCCGCCTCGCTCCGCTTGGCCGGAACGTGCACGCAGCCTGCGCGGTAACGGAGTCTGTTTCAAGCCTTCACGGCCCTGTACTTCACACACTTGTATCTGGTAACAACAACAATAATCAAACTCCATTCAACTCTCTACATAACAAACAAT
>NC_051408.1:44126494-44127141 GCF_015228065.2 Penaeus monodon | reverse complement strand
TCCAGGGAAATGAGAGGGCCAGTTTTAGGCATAATCTGAACAGTTTATTTTACATGATACACACAACACAGTCATCGACAAAAGTGTTACACAGTAATATTTTCCTACACGTGGCGATAAAATGATATGTTACGACATGATGGGGTGAGATGAACAAAACATATAATTACATAAAGCAAAACCGCTTTTAGTAGGTAATTCTTAAGACTACTATACATACACTCACAAAAGAATATATAACTTTATACAAAATATCGTGCTATTCTGTGCCCTCGGCCCCGCAGCGCCTGGAGGATTTAAATGAGCGAGTACAAGGGTTTCTTGGTCCAGCGCAGGGGGATGGAGAGATTCCGGGCGATCGCCAGAGAGCGGAACTTGTTATGGCCCAGCAGGGCGATGGCGCCGCCGCAGTGCTCCTCGACGGCCAGCAGCAGACTCTCCCCGATCTCTTGTCTCCACGCCTCGGCCTCCTTCCTGGTGTCTCTCCACGTGCTGTAGGCGTTGCCTTTCTTGTTGGCGCCGTCGGTATGCTCGGCGAGGTAGAGCGCCCACGCAGGCGGGAGGGCGGCCTTGCGCGCGCCGGAGAGGAACCGCCACAGGTCGGTGACGACGCCTGCGGGCGAGGCAGCGGACGGATCGAATTACGT
>NC_051408.1:44125199-44125681 GCF_015228065.2 Penaeus monodon | reverse complement strand
TCATCCAGTGTATATAATCTTCCTAATATAATAAAGTTGTCTATTGAATTCTCTTATAAGGATCTACACACTTTCCCTACCATAATATGATAACACTTATTAATGCATTAATAAAATTATCATTATATGCATGATATTCATGTAATGGATGTACAGACCTAAATAAGAAAGATGGAAAGGCATCAAGACTGAGGTGAACATTGAAACAAACAAAATGAAGATAAAAAAGAATAACCGGCAGACTAAAGTGAACCCAGTAAGAAAGGGAAGCCCCAAAAGCCGAAGAGGGAGGCAGCCACAGAGCACCTTCGGGGTCAAGGCAGAGGTCCTCGTACTTGACCGAGGTCGCGACAAATAGTTCTTTATGTGCATCATATGCAAAAGTCTGACGGGAAAGCATTCAGTATGATAATTGGAAACCTAAGGATGGATTATAATCATTGGAATTACCCTAATAATGTGACCTGCAATAGTAGCCCTAG
>NC_051408.1:44124440-44124744 GCF_015228065.2 Penaeus monodon | reverse complement strand
CGGTCTCGTGTGCCTCACCTCCAGGATCCTCGGGCACAGCGCTGTGTAGTCCTTCTGCGTCTGCACGAACATCCTGGAGGACCTGAAGGTGGCCCTGGGGTCCCTCACCAGGTGGACGACCTTCAGCTCCGGCCCCGACTGCAGCAGGAGGTCGGCCAGCCACGAAACCCGCATCCGTATAACCTGGACATGGGAAGAGGGAGGAGATGGAGAGCAGGAGAAAAGGGCAACGTGAGAGGGATGTGTTGGTGTGTGCTTGTTTGTGCGTGTTAGGTTGCGTGTTGGTGTGTTTGTGCAGTTGCTA
>NC_051408.1:44124035-44124338 GCF_015228065.2 Penaeus monodon | reverse complement strand
TATCATAAATCGTCCTGCTGAAAAGCCGTTCCCCAGAGCAAGATGCCCTCACCCCCCTCACCTTGACCACGATGTTGGTCTGGTTGAGGCAGAGTTCCCTGAGGCAAGCGCCGGCCCCCTCTGAGCGGGAACCTGCGCACGGCCGCCCCCCCTTCTTGCGCACCAGACTGCGGCTCCGCGCAAAGACCTGCCAATCGTGGTCGAATCTGCAACTGAAGATGTTCTTGAGGAGATCCCAGGTGACCCTGGCATTCACGCCCTCCGTCGTGGCTCTGCGGGCGGAAGGGCGGATGTCACAGGAGG
>NC_051408.1:44123488-44123717 GCF_015228065.2 Penaeus monodon | reverse complement strand
AAGTCCTACTTGGCGTTGTACATCATCGGCTCGAAGAAGTAGAGTGAGTCCGGGAGCTGCGCGATGAGTTCGCCGAGGAAGGAGGAGCCGCTGCGGCCGACGGTGCTCAGGACCAGGATCTTGTGGCCCTTCGGCGAGGCCTCCGTCGCGCCCGCTGCGGGGGAGGCAGGGGGGGGGGGGGTCTTAGAGTTTGCCCTTTAGCCCGGGTGGATTTCTATCAACTTTCTCT
>NC_051408.1:44122758-44123291 GCF_015228065.2 Penaeus monodon | reverse complement strand
GTTCTTACTATTGGTTGTAGAGACCGTAGTTGCAGGAGAAGGCGCTGGCGCAGCGGGCGGATTCTGAAGTCGCCAGAATTTCTCTCCATTCCAATCTGCAATTTTAGGCAATAAACGGAAAATGTACATCAGCTTTGTTTATTTATGCGGCATCTAATGAGCTAAGCTTATGAATGCCACATATGTGCAGAGAACGTTAACGAACTATTAAACAGTGTTATCTTGCTTTTCGGAGATTATATGTAAACTCATGCATTTTACACGAGTTAGTTTACATGATCTAGCGATACAGAAAAAAGGCCTCATCAGCAATGCATCTCTCTTGGGAGCCAAGAATGGATTAGCATTGTGGTCACGTTTCGACCCCGGTGAACCTGTAGATATTTACCGCACATGCACTGAAAAAGGCATTTTGCCTTAAATGGGAACAGTAATAGCTTACAGTTTATGGCATAGACTTCAACATGATGAAACATTAGCTAGTGAAATATATTTTACAACTTTCAGATGTATAATGTGTTTCTGATACCTTA
>NC_051408.1:44121556-44122707 GCF_015228065.2 Penaeus monodon | reverse complement strand
AATAAATTTAAATTTCGAAATCCGGAATCCAAAATATGGAGTCCGGAATCCGTAATTTAAATTCCGGAATCCGAAATCTGAAATCCGGAATCCGAACTCTAAAATCCGGAATCCGAAATTTGATATACGAAATCCGAAATTTAAATTCCAGAATCCGGAGTCTAATATAATCTGAAACCCGGAATCCGAAATCTGAAATTCGAAATCCGGAATCCGGAATCCGAAATCTGAAATCCGGAATCTGAAATCTGAAATCCGGAATCCGAAATCTGGAATTTGAAATCCGGAATCCGAAATCTGAAATCCAGAAATCGAAATCTGAAATCCGGAATCCGAAATCTGAAATCCAGAAATCGAATTCTGAAATCCGGAATCCGAAATCTGAAATCCGAAATCTGAAATTCGAAATCTGAAATCCGGAATCCGAAATCTGAAGTCCGGAATCCGAAATCTGAAATCCGAAATCTGAAATCCGGAATCCGAAATCTGAAATCCGAAATATGAAATCCGGAATCCGAAATCTGAAATCCGAAATCTGAAATCCGGAATCCGAAATCCGGAATCCGAAATCTGAAATCCGAAATCTGAAATCCGGAATCCGAAATCTGAAATCCGGAATCCGAAATCTGAAATCCGAAATCTGAAATATGAAATCCGAAATATGAAATCCGGAATCCGAAATCTGAAATCCGAAATCTGAAATCCGGAATCCGAAATCTGAAATCCGGAATCCGAAATCTGAAATCCGAAATCTGAAACCCGGAATCCGAAATCCGAAATCCGGAATCCGAAATCTGAAATCCGAAATCTGAAATCTGAAATCCGGAATTCGAAATCTGAAATCCGAAATCTGAAAACCGGAATCCGAAATCTGAAATCCGGAATCAAAAATCTGAAATCCGGAATCCGAAATCTGAAATCCGGAATCCGAAATCTGAAATCCGGAATCCGAAATCTAAAATCCGGAATCCGAAATCTGAAATCCGGAATCCGAAATCGAACGACTCACCAACCAACGTAACGGGCTTGCTGGGAAAAGCGTTCCTTATCAGACCCAAAGTACCCTCGTAGCGGTCGCAGTACAGAATCACAGACACCTGTCGATGAAAGTAAATTGATTTTATGACGCAAGGGTAAAACTTATTTGATTA
>NC_051408.1:44121125-44121444 GCF_015228065.2 Penaeus monodon | reverse complement strand
AACGGTTATCTAAGTGTTTGTCTGTATAGTTTTCGTGCTTTCGCGCGCGCGCGTGTGCGTGCATATGAACACAGCAATAAAACATATTTCTACAAACAAAAAGTACGCACACATACATACTGCATGCTTCCCTTTACAACATGAAGCTTAATTCAAGAAAGGGAAGGATATTTTCCTTACCATACAAATAGTAAGAAGGGCAAATATCGTCTTGAACTGATGGAAGAAAGGAGACATATCTAATATATTTCAGATCTGCAAAAGATAAAATAATCGTTAGTTACAAGCCGTGTCCAAGCTGTGATAGATACGCATTTGC
>NC_051408.1:44120690-44120886 GCF_015228065.2 Penaeus monodon | reverse complement strand
AATGGCGATATCTCTTAAAACCTGATTTAAAGATGTAGCTTTAAGCTAGATTAATTATGGAAAAATGGGTTAAGACTTCCCGCAAGTGAACCGCATTTCTAGCCTCTTGCCTGCGGCAGTGGCAGTTAGTGGAAGCTAAGGCAAAGAAGTCTCACAAGTATTGACGTTATTCTTTTATGTAACAAATGCTCCTGTG
>NC_051408.1:44119939-44120549 GCF_015228065.2 Penaeus monodon | reverse complement strand
AGTAAGCCTGCAACAATTCAAGGAAAACGGACATCTAATGAATATCTCCTGGCAGTTTTGGCAAGACGTTCAGGCATGGTCGGAAATCTCCGAGCATTTTCAGTGATGTCTTTTTTATCATTTTTTTAACGTTAGCAATTTGATTCTTTCGTGAATGAATCCAAGTCGCCGGGCATTGTAAAGCAACACATAGAGTTGTTATTAGAATGTAAATATTCAACTATTTACCGTCATTTTGATCTGTTCTGATGGCGAGAGGTGCAAGCTACTTGTGATGATACTTCAACGGCGAATGAAATAGTTGGGTATCTTAAAAGCGAAATACTACAGGCCTTGGTGAATCCACTCGGTCTGGATTCCACTGTATAGGATTCCGCCAGCGAAAGAAGCACGGCACCAAACGCGTGTGGACAGGGCAGCGTGTGGGAAGTGGTTCGATGGAATGCTCTCTCTCAAAAAACTCTCTTTTCTTCTTTTTCTTATCTGATGGGTAAAATAAATGAGTTGTAAACGGCACTGCGTCCCAGTTCGCTGCCAGTGTGGAAACGACGAACACCAGAAGAAAGTTATGGTGAAAAATGTCAAGCAAAGGGAAAATATACCAACGATA
>NC_051408.1:44119545-44119829 GCF_015228065.2 Penaeus monodon | reverse complement strand
GATAGCTAATGCACCTGTAGAAGTACAATTTCTTAATCAAACAGATACTCTTTTTCTTGTTACACGACCAGCGAAGGCTTTAAAACGAACCGAACTGAATTCCCGTTACTGGTGCCTCGTTTGACATTAGATTCCAGCCACATCGCCTCGGATTTACAGCTCAGTGGAGGAAAGATTTGCTCTGAGGGATTTGATCTAAGGAATAGACTCACCAACATTACCGCAAATCATGTGGTAACGTATTTATTGATCATGATAACGTCTGAACTTCATTTAAATTTTAC
>NC_051408.1:44119247-44119471 GCF_015228065.2 Penaeus monodon | reverse complement strand
CCAATCAACGGCGAAATCACGGCTCCAGCGTCGCATTCGAGTCATTTACGGTTATGTTGGTAACCCTGTTAGAGTTACCTTGGACCGAATGACCGACCAAGGGAGATACCTCGTTAGAGAACAGCCAGTAGCAAAGCCTGGGGCACCATGTGATTGGTAACTTATTTAAGCAATTACCGTATTTCACTGCAGAACATATCTACATTCTCATCCCGACAAAAAAG
>NC_051408.1:44119049-44119220 GCF_015228065.2 Penaeus monodon | reverse complement strand
AATACCCGGGTCGTATATACGAAGCTGCGGACACACTTTATCCCTGAAAATGCCGGGCTGAAATGGGGTGCGTCTTGTGCGCTCTCAAACACGGTTCTCTGGAGCTTTAAGCAAGCTTCTGCTTTGCATATGCATTTGAACATATGTAGAGTACACATCTTCTTGCTATGA
>NC_051408.1:44118713-44118836 GCF_015228065.2 Penaeus monodon | reverse complement strand
AGCAGGAGGCTGAAGAGAGAGCTTCCAGGGTGTTCCAGAGAGCCCGAATGAGCTCTGGAATCGGTCGAGGCAAAAATCCTCAACGACGGGAGAGCTTTCGATAACTGTTGCTTCGTGTCCTTA
>NC_051408.1:44117335-44117488 GCF_015228065.2 Penaeus monodon | reverse complement strand
GCACAATGCAAAGCCTCATATGATGACTATATCTCTCATATTAAGTAATCTTTGGTATTCTTAGTTCTGTTTCATATAGTCTAAAATTCATCAAGGTCTCATTTACCCTCATTACTATTATGTCTCTATATCCTGGATTTAAAGATAATAATA
>NC_051408.1:44115742-44116398 GCF_015228065.2 Penaeus monodon | reverse complement strand
GATAAAGGAAGACTACGTTCACTTACGACTTTAGTTTACTCATCTTATTTATCTATTCATTTACTAGCTGGTTTCTCGGCTGATCAGTGTCTCTTGGTCCGTCACCAGGATTAGGCAAACAGTTACTGGCGAATCGTGATGGAGACTTATGGTTGGCTTGGCTGCTCCCAAGGGCCGCTGTGACCTTGGTGGAGCTGACGAGAAGTTGGGGTCAAATGAAGTGTTAATAAATAGGTTTGCCGTAGAGTGGGATGTTTCGGGAAATTAAAACTGATGGCTGATTATGACTATATTTTGGGTTAGATGAGGGTGAAATGAAAGGAGCTTTATGCCATCATTAAATTCAGCCTGCGGCCTCAGAGCCACTGGAGCATACAAATGAAACTTTATAAAGTGCACCATTAAATCAATGCCAAAGTTCTACTAACTAACCGCTCTCCATCGCAACCCTGTAATATTTACAAAGACATTTATAGCATAGTCAGACATATGTATTACTATGGACTAACCTAAAGGATGACGAGGGGACATTACTATGGGTTTTAAGTGGGTTAAGAGTTCAATAATCAAAATTATGGTAGAGGTTTGCACACGTTAATTTTTTTTTTAATGCTACTGACTGGCTCCACTCAGGGAATATACCTTGGCGTGGTGAG
>NC_051408.1:44115513-44115687 GCF_015228065.2 Penaeus monodon | reverse complement strand
CATCACATTCTGATGCTCTAATTAGCTAGATCTTATCCAGAACCAAATTTGTTTATATTTCCCTTTAATATCAAAACGTGACATAGGCACTTTGTTTTGTTTCTACCTCTTGACCTATGTTGAAATTACAAATACAAGGCTTCTGATGGCAAGTTATGTGCGTCAGTGCTGCTG
>NC_051408.1:44114333-44115485 GCF_015228065.2 Penaeus monodon | reverse complement strand
AAGACAGAACTAAAGTATGTGACAAGCTATGTTTTCTGACAGCACTAAATTATGTGAGTCAATAAACTAGTTTATTCTGATGTTACTGAGTTATATGAATCCTTGTAGCTTCGCGATTTTTTCCCCAAGACTGTTGTTCATTTTGTTCATGCAGGTAGTATTTTTGCAGGTTGAACATGTGGACAACTGAAAAAAGACACTTGAACTAATCGAGGTAATGCATTCCACTCCCAGTTTGTAGGATGTTTAGTGCAGCTTGGTCTGGACGTACAACAGTGTTCAGCAACAGTTCTGATACGAAGTGGCGCCAGTGTCTCGCGTGTCGCGCAACAGTCGCTAGACAAAGTTGCTCGTGTTCCGCAACAGTTGCTAAACTGTGGAGCAACAAATTTGGAATGCTGCTTGTTGTTGAGCAAGTGTATCGGTAGAGTACAGATGCCTTGTTGTGCAACTGTTTCGATACAACGTATCTTGGTCTGGACGAGGCTCCATGGAACATTCGGGTTTTTAAGCAGTGGAGTCGACTTTGACTTAATCGTTTCCCAAGATAAGAAAAATATCCACCAAAAAGTTCACCTTTGAAAACAATGATGAGCTAATGATTATAGTGACTACATTCTCTCCCCTCCGTAATTTTACTTGTTACATGATACGATGTTTTGTTTGCCAATTACACAACTAAAGCGACACATCGTAAACAACAGGTTCCCCGAATTTGGTATACATACTCCTACTCCTGTTCTGTTCAGACCACATATATGTTTTCCTACATTTACAGGTGCTTACAGTTTACATGTATAGAATAGATATGGACATGTGTGCATATAGGTGTTTATTTGTACGTGCATATATGTGCACAATAATATTTCGATGTATACACGGGTGTTCACATGTATAAACATTCTATTGCGGGAAGCTGTATTGTAATGACATAAATTTTATTTATATGTATATTTAGATACAAACTCATTTCCTACTCATTCTAAATTCTAAATACAGTGCCAAATAATCAAAATATTTGCTTATCGAATTCATTGCAACCATTGTAATTTTATACTTTTTTTGTTTAGTTTATTTTTCATGTATATATTCTACAACAAATCGTTCAGATATATTAGTTACCATATCTTTTTATCAAATTACTCTGAAGTG
>NC_051408.1:44112696-44114257 GCF_015228065.2 Penaeus monodon | reverse complement strand
AGGCCGTTTTATTATGCACAAAGCAACGAAAGCAATTGGCTGACGGAAGCCACCGGCACGAACCACCAGCACTTCATGAAATGGTCTCGGGTGATGTGGTGGCCCGGGATATGGACAGATCAGATCTCTAGAGATGTGGAGGCCAGGTCTCGAGAGACGTGGAGACCAAGTCTCAAGAGATATGGAGACTAGATCTCGAGAGATGTGGAGGCAAGGTCTCCAGATATGTGAAGATCAGGTCTCGAGAGATGTGGTCGGGTCTCGGGAGTAGTGGTCAGGTCAGGTCTCGAGAGATGTAGAGCCTCGTATCGAAAGATGTGGAGGTCAAGTCTCGAATGATGTTTGGGTCAGGTCTCAAGAGATATGAAGATCAAGTCTCAAGAGATGTGGTCAGGTCTCGAGAGATGTGGAGGCCATGTCTCGAGAGATGTGGAGGCCAGGTCTCGAGAGATGTGGAGGCCAGGTCTCGAGAGATGACACCACCCGCTTACGCCTCCAACACAGTGGCATTTGGCCGCTTGCCCCACGAAAGCCAAGCGAGGGGGGCGATTCCACCTTCAGTTCGCGCAGACGACGTCGGCTGCTTCGGGCTCGGAGGATACAGGCGTAACACATTGCAATTGCGGTTCTGGCAATTTCAATCGCCATTCAGTCGTGCGCGTTCAAGAAGGAAATCATAAATGCAGCATATTTACAGCAGTTATTATAATTGCTGTAAATATTGCCCGAATTTGCTATAAAAACGGACAAATGGTTTTAAGAGGAGCGGTTCGATCCCAGCCCGTGGCGTCACACCTGGGGCGACGTAAACAACCAAATTTGAGACTAAAAAGACCTTGCATTCCGCTGGCCTTGCTTTCACCGAATTGGGGCGGAGCCGCTTTGTTCTCGAGAACACTTCCTTTTGTCTCCGTCGCTTTCTCCTCTTCGTTCAAAAAACGATTGCTATATACCGAAAATAAAGGTAAAGCTGTGACAATTATAAGGATTTTAATGGGAGTAAGAATAATGACTGTGATCGAGTTAATAATGACAACCAAGACAAAATAACTCACACTAAAACTGTTAATTAGAACAATCATTTCAAAAGGATTATATGATAGAGAAAATAATATGATAACAAGTCCGTCTCGTCCTCTACTCACCTCTGCTTGCGGAAAGATCTGCGGCCTGACTGACACGGCGATCGAGGCTGCCGCACTCGTCTCCCCCTCCCCCCTCCCCCCTCTCGTCCTCTCCCCTTCTCTCCTCCAGTCCCATCTCTCCCTTCCCCCCTCCCCTTCCCCCTTCCCCATGCCCTCCCTTTCTTACCCCTTCTCTCCCTTCCCCTCCCCCTTATCTCCTCCCTCCCTTCCTCCTCCCCCCCACTCTTGTCTCCCTCCCCTCCCCCTCCCCCTCCCCCATTCCCTTCTTTCCCCACAGCTGTTGGGTCGTTAACACGTTATAAATCACCAGGTCGAACAGCGCTTTTCCATCGGTCATTTAAGGTGATAACTTGCTCCTGATTGCAAAGTTGCAGAGTTGTCCATAATCGTGAGACAAATGGTCGACATGAATCGTT
>NC_051408.1:44111992-44112167 GCF_015228065.2 Penaeus monodon | reverse complement strand
CATCACTGTGAAGGGTATAATTAAACTTTAACCTCCACACAAAATTACTTTGGTGTTGAAAACATTGTAAACAAATATCACATAAGTCAAAAGCTACATTGTGCACAAAAAAGTACGTCCTACAGGCAAGACAAGTATGTATATCAAGAATTAGAAGAATGGGTAGATCGCAATA
>NC_051408.1:44111523-44111916 GCF_015228065.2 Penaeus monodon | reverse complement strand
CAACGAGTCGCGAGGAAGTCAGGTGTGGCTTTCCAGCCGAGCTGCAATTCGCCGTACTCGCCATGAGCGGAGTTGCCGTCGGCGGCCTGGTTGGATGGAGGGCCAGATTTCGTCCTGCTCCGGCTTGGTGGAGGGCCAGGTCGACTCCACCTCCGGTCGGGCAGACGAGGGCGATTTTCCCCCTGGCAGGTCAGCGCAGTTCAGGCCCGCCGAGGTATGTGAGGAACGAGTTTCCTCTGGCATTCTGTGCCTCCGACCCGGAGATTATCTCCGTGGAAAGAGGCGAAAGGGTCGACAGACACGGCTGGTGCCACCTTGAAGGCCCTGAAGGGGAAGGAAGGCCGAGATTGGCATCTCCAATGCACGAGCAGGGAACGCTCATTTTCCTAGCAA
>NC_051408.1:44110795-44111272 GCF_015228065.2 Penaeus monodon | reverse complement strand
GATCTGAGTATTTCCTGAGCAAGGTAATGAATAGTTTCCCAGCATTGTGGTAACGTTAATTTTATAAATGCGACTCGTTAATTTTGAACTGAAATATGTCAGTCTTGGAGTTGTAAAATAGCTCATCTTTACGTTAAAACCTGTTAACTGTCACTCTTAGCATAACATATATTGAGGTTCCTGTCGTGTGTAATAAAAAATAAAAACAAAAATAAATAAAGGAAAATATTGAAAATAAACTGCGGATGAGAAACTAAAACCCATTGCCCCACTTATTCAAATAAAACTTGAATTTAAAATATATAATAGATCCTTTTGAAAACTGAAGCTGAACTTTTGAATCAAAATAATTTTCGGAAGATGTCATTCTCTTTCTCTCTCGATATCATTTTTCCCCATTATTACTGAAATTGCAATGGTGATTGTAGCTATTGAAGTATCAGTTATTACCAGCTATCACCACTGATATTAGACACT
>NC_051408.1:44109590-44110703 GCF_015228065.2 Penaeus monodon | reverse complement strand
TTTTAGATTAATTTGTTCATGGTATCTTCAATATTATTACTCTCGAGACCGCAAACAAAAGATAAAATTACAGAATTAATCAGGAGTCGGTGCATTTCCTCGGCTGTTCTCCAAGGCATAAAATCCTACCCATTTCACGCCCTCATCATAAACAAAAGCAGTTTAATTTTCGTGACATCTGTTCAGCCTCTTTCATTCTGCCGCCGCAGCCTCCCTCTGTGGCGATGGTCACTCAGCACAAACTGATATGGTGTTACGAAATCAAACCAAAATATCTATTTTTTTTAAAGAAAAAGAAATAATAGACCAACATTTCCTCTGATTTCAGAACATACAGTCCAGTTTCAGTTGATAATAATACAGCGATCCATAATGTACCGTGATGCTTCTGTTGCTAGAGAGTTTTTGTTTTATAACTTGTTGAGAATGCATTGTCCGAAATATTAAATGATTTACCCAAAGTTCCTCAACCCTCTTGATGATAAAAGAGCTTTTACCGTTATTCTCCCGCTTTCGAACAGCTGTGCAAAAGCTACGTTCTGAAACCGGCCATTTACGTTTGAGTCCAAATGGATAACTATTACAGTTTATTGCTTAGACGATCACATCAACGGCGGCGTGGGTTACTTCATTAATTAAAGGTATTTCCATCGACATGAGAGACGTGCGAGTGAGCGATTTCTTTTTAATTCGCTCACTTGCACGAGTCTCACGATTCGCTCAATGGCTTGCTTGTTGCGTCTCCACCGACCTCGTATAGCGAGTGAGATGCGGCCGAAGACGCTCGGAGGGGATTGCTTGCGAGTTGCAGTAAGGGCGGTACTCGCAAGTGAACATGCTTCCGCGTAGTGGCCGTAGCGACCGCCTTCCTATCGTGTAGCGAGTGCGTTGCAAGTCATCAGAGTGCGTTGCGTCCGCGGTGCGAGTACATCCGGTCGCTCGACTCGCAAGATGCACAGCGACCACAGGAGAGCGGAAGAGGGCGCGTTACTCCCCGAGAAGCCTCGCACCGACCTCGATGACTCCTCCTTGGGCCTCCAAGCAAGTGTGACTTCGTTAGCCAAATTTTGGCGGTCGCAAACGAATTCGCTCGTGGTTGGATACCTATACTAA
>NC_051408.1:44109270-44109345 GCF_015228065.2 Penaeus monodon | reverse complement strand
GTGAAATCATGTAAGGACACGTGTGTGACAATTCGCAAAACAAAACAGTACTTGGCGTATGTGGATGGGGAATGC
>NC_051408.1:44108260-44108394 GCF_015228065.2 Penaeus monodon | reverse complement strand
AATAGGAGAGAATTTCAAAGCCACTGGCCGATTAGAGTGACAGAATTAGAGCAAAATCGTTTGCTACAAGTGATTACGAATTCATAGCTTAGTAATTTGCATGATTAGATGCGTGCTCAGCTCTGGCACACTTG
>NC_051408.1:44107826-44107963 GCF_015228065.2 Penaeus monodon | reverse complement strand
ATCCATGGCGACGAAAGAGAGGGAGGCAGCAGTCGGAGAATCGGAGAAAAGGTTTGAGAAAACGAGGAAATGATAGAATGAAGTGATATAAAGAATCAGGTTAAGAAATCACGCAGAAAGCAACTTTATATTGGAGT
>NC_051408.1:44106416-44107372 GCF_015228065.2 Penaeus monodon | reverse complement strand
GATTATATGTGACATCAGAAAATTGCCATTGCAATTGCTCTAAGTTAATGCTTTCATTAACCGATTTCCGATTGGAGTGGATATAAATTTTCTGTAGCTTCAGCTGTTGGTTATTTATGACTCCCAGCGCCGTCGACGTGTGAGATCTCCACATCACCTAAAAGTTATGAACATAACATGGACAATGGATGAGAAACATGAACGTGAAGTTCGGAACGGAAACAAATCGGAAACACGAGCCGTACACTCTTTAGTTTAAATAATTATATTAATTATAATAAAACACCCACCGACTTGAGCTAACACCACCATATATTTTATTTCTATTATCTAGAAAATCGACGAGGAACATCTGTTAACCATATATAATCATGTCTCTAAATCCCTGTATTTTACGTTGGTGCTTCGGTGGAAATTACTGCGTCACGAAAATTTTTCATCGTCCTAAACTGCGACAGTTTACGAAAACAGTGCCGAGAACACCAATTTTATTTGATAATTAAACAACATTCGAGCAGGATATTGTATATTCTAGCGACCTCAATATGAGTATCATAAATTGAGTAACTGGACTCTTTATCTGTTTTTTTTTTTTTAAGCTGTCTGTTGTTTATATTCATCATAATTTATTTCCAATTTTCTATTTCAATAGACTACAATAAGGAAATATAAAATAATGTGCCCTCTCAATTTATTCAAAGAAAACACGTATGTGAATAGTTCTATAGAAAACCTAAAGCTTTTATGGGAAACTTCTTCATTAGTTTTATACATACTTTTAAGCAGGGATGTTTGATGTTTTGCTTCGAATACGTTCTCGCTGTCAACCTCGAATATCGTGCTTGAAGTTCTTTGTGCAGGTCAAAGTCAAAGCTGGTCCCCTATCCAAGTGGACGTTGGGGACATGTTCATAGAGGGACATGCTCACTAAGCCTCAGGATGATCCTCAAAGATGG
>NC_051408.1:44105875-44106341 GCF_015228065.2 Penaeus monodon | reverse complement strand
CGAAGGGCGGCCGGGCGCGATCCCAGAACCTTGCGACTTCGCGTCGGAGTTTAGCTTTTTTTTTCCAAGTGTAATCCGTTAAATTGTAACCCATAAGCAACAGAACTGCATCCCAAAGGAATAGTATCCCACAAGAACCTCAGTCAGAAAAGGGTCTAAACAAATTCCTTGTATGAACCTGGTTATTTGCAGTTTCCTTTAAGTTTCGAGAGTTTACTGCTGCCTCTTGCTTTCACGGCAAGGTAGTCAGAAAAGCCAAGCTTTGCAGACGTTAGTTAAAAGGAATGTCTTATCGTATCCATTCAGCTAACATCTATGAATAATGGCTTTTCAAGTTGTTTGATCATGAAATTCAGTGGCAGAGCAGAAAACTCAAGGAAATTGCGGACAACCATGTCCATAATTTAATTCTTTCTATGTGAATAAATCTGCACGGATAGACACGCTTATCTTCTGTTGAAGTAAT
>NC_051408.1:44105030-44105537 GCF_015228065.2 Penaeus monodon | reverse complement strand
TAATAAGAAAAATGGCCAAATGTGACGCCAGAACAAGTGTTTGTAGAAAATTATGACAATAGCACGCCTTGGCAGTATCTCTTTTTTTCTATCTAAAATGTGTTTCGTAAAAGAAATATACTGAATTTTCCTCCAACTTCGACGTATGGTAATATGGAACCCTAAATAATCTGAAACACTTTATGCCTCAAGAAATATTCGGTTCTTCATATCAAGGAAAGTGTGGGCCGCGGTCCCAAGATCGCCACTTTCCGAGACACGAAACCGCCACTTTCGAGAGTTTTGATTTTCCGCTGCCGCCGCTGCTTTGAAAGACTATACACCTGAAAGGATAAAACAAAAAGGAGATATCAGCAAAATATAGAAATTATGTCTAAAAAAATAATAATGCCAGAAATAGGAATCGTTTGGAATTAAAGTAATTATTTGGAATAGCCCACTGCAGTAACTTCATGACTGCAATTTTTAACGGGATGCTTTTGATATCACCTGCATTTTGCATGATTT
>NC_051408.1:44103282-44103688 GCF_015228065.2 Penaeus monodon | reverse complement strand
GGGGGGGGGAAGGGGTGAGTCTGGAGTTCACTTAATCAGTAATCAACGACCTCACTAGACGTCAGGCACTATTAGATACTTCCATTCTAAAATGAGGTTATTTTTGTGTTCCATGGATTAGTTTAGTGCGACTCCATATTCCTAGACCACATGATTTGTTGCATATCATAAGCACCGTCGCTCGCACGAACGCCCGTCCCGCCCACGATTGAGAGGCCGTCAGATGCCTGGAAGGCTATTATATGTAATGGGGAATATTTCAAGTACCTTTGTAAACTGTGAAGTGAATGGCTGTGCAAGAACAGTGAACAAGCGTATATAAAGGCGTTAACGTGGCCTATCTTTTGCGATCACCAAAGAATGCAACAGCGATAGCACTGCCCGCCGAGAGAGTGAGGTATCGCTA
>NC_051408.1:44101460-44102810 GCF_015228065.2 Penaeus monodon | reverse complement strand
ACGGTTAGCCAAGAGGCGAAGATGCGCGAGGCCCAGCCGTGACGTCACGGTGTCCCATGACGTCATTAGCAGACGACGTCGCAGACGAATTTCCTCAAAGGAGAGAAACTTGGAATCTGCTTAAAACTTATCTAGACTATCTTATCTTATCTAGACGTGGGTGCCAGTGAGATCGTCGAGCGTCCCTTTCTGAGGAGCATGGATGGCAGTCTCGTGGCTGCCGGAAAGGAGGAAGCCAGCCGAGCAGAAGGTTTCCAGCCTCTGCGTCATGGGCATTGTAAAGAAGGTAATTTTGTCTCAGAAACTGTTCATAACTTAATAATAAAGAAGGTTAAATATAGAATTGGACAATAAGTCATATCAGTAACCTTTTGAAAGAAGACAAGGAAAAAATTATGAATGACAGTGATAGATTCCGATTTGAGTGCAAACTAATCATTGTTTATTTATTTTGTGCTTTATCAGCTTATTCCCAAGGCCAGAAACAAGTACTCTAGCCGTACTTACTGCTGCTCTTCCCTCGTGGCTTTGGGCAGGAAAACTAAACCAGATGAGGCATTCGTCTCAGAGACGAGAAAGCGCTGTGTGAACGAGGCATTTTAGCATTTTCCACACATTTCCCCGTTTAAAGGATCGTTTTCAGACTTTGGACCTGTTAGCGTAACCCTCGGCATATGTATTGTTATGTGTTAGAGTGCGTTTAATCTAACATAAACTAATCTTAACATGACTTTTAAAGACAGCGTAAACCAGCTTAACACTAATATATTACGACACAAAATAACAATACAGAATCAAACAAACTAATCTACTGTTATCTAATGTAAAATATGCTCTCTTAATTTCACCGGAATCAAACACAAACGCGCTTAAACGCATTACACCTTAAACTAAATGAATCTTAGGTAATTACTTTACTGAACTGAACAAATTACAGCTTGCTGTGTCAGAATTAATTGCTGGTAAATTAACAATAAAATTCATAATTTTTAGCAAATTTCCTGCATATTATTCATGTGATTATTTATACCATTCTTATGTCTACTGTATTCTTTAAAGTGTATTGGGAGAAAGAGTACAAAAATTATATCCAGTGAATATTTATTTACAGGTTTCTGAATATTCTCTCTTTTGGGACAGATTGCAGTGAAATGCGTGACGGTGTTCCTCTCTCTGTGTGTCTCTGCTGTGCTCATCGTAAACCTTTTCTACCGGAGATGGAAGATTGGAAAAGATTTTTTCTGTGTAAAGACCCACGTAGCACCACAGATTCTCTTAGATCCTGATCTTGGGACTCACAATTACATATACCTGCAGGTGAGTTAGTAACTATCAATAAAGAAAATTCGT
>NC_051408.1:44100650-44100815 GCF_015228065.2 Penaeus monodon | reverse complement strand
AAATAGCCCTAGTAATCACAAACTATTGCAGAATCAAGGTATTAAACTCCACTACATAGAAAAAGGCGACAGAAACAAACCTCTGATGCTCCTTGTCCATGGTTTTTACGAGAGCTGGTTTTCATGGAGACACCAACTCCAAGAATTTTCCTCAGATTATTGGTA
>NC_051408.1:44098865-44100591 GCF_015228065.2 Penaeus monodon | reverse complement strand
ATAGAGTTTGTGAATGAAAATTCTGTTGTGAGTTTTCCTGTTACTTTATTGTTCTTTTTGAACTGAAGCAGGTCTCTTTTAGGTGTGTAGGCTCATTATTTTTGTGATTGTTACTCTAAAAATACACGAATAGTATAACAGTTACTTCAAATTACATTAGGTAATGCTCTTTACTCTAAATTACATTTAGATTATTTTCATTACTGAAAATTGGTTTATATTTTCCTCTAAATCTTGTTATTTCTTTGTACCATCTTCCAGGGTCGTTGCAGTTAGTTTACGTGGATATGGTGATTCAGAGAGGCCTTCGAAAACTTCAGAATATACGTTGATGAAAATGGTCGAGGATCTTCGGGAATTTATTCTTGCACTTGGTATGGCTTTCATTTGATAAAAAGTCAGAAATGGTGAAGTCATTTACTGTATGGTAATGAAGTAGGGGAGGAACTCATTACAAGCAAATGGAGATGTGATAGAGGGATTCTTGATTGGAAAATTGGGGATGGAAATTTTTTTTTATGATGATGAAGCATTGAAGGGATCTGCATTGCTGGAATTTGGAAGTGGTAGAGGGATTTTTCACAAAAAAATTGGAAATTATGATGATAAGATCTTGAGTATAGATGTGATAGTCAAGCAGAAAGTGGTTAAGGGACTGGTCTTACTGAAATTGGAGATAGTGAAGGGCTGTTTGAGTGGAAATAAAGGGTGAAGTCTATTATAGTCTTCAAATGGTGAGGGGATTTATATTATTTATGCAGGGATATAGAGAATGTAACCTGAAGGTGGGCGGGGATATTAACTGAAATTTAAATAATTGCTTGTATACATCTGCAGTATCCAAAGTTTTCCAATGTATCTTCATGTCTGATACAGTCACTCTCTACTCTTTCTTAGGTTTGATAAATGTATAAAATAAGAAATAAATTAATTTGATTCTGGTCTTACAGGAAAGGAGAAGTGTACTCTCCTAGGCCATGACGGAGGAGCAGTTGTGGGCTGGGTATTAGTGGGCAAGTACCCTGATTTGTTCCAAAGGTTCATTACTTGCAACGGCTCACATCCCTTAGCGTATAGGATGCATCTACGGAAATCTTTTAAACAAATGAAGAAGGCTTGGTAAGTTAGACATTATATACATGGTACATAAATAGAAAAAAATTAAAACTACTATAACATATCAGATGTTTTGGATATTAATGCTCTCCTTATATTTACCATTTGTGTATTTGGTTAGTTCTACAAAAAATTATATTTTAACATTTCAAAAATAGTTACAATAAAGCAACTTCTTTTCATTAAGCTTAGACTATTTAGTTGTTAGCTTTCTGTATACAATTATAATTCTTTACAAATTTTCAATGTAATGAAGGATAATAATTTCACTTTTCAGGTATGTATTTTTCAACCAAATGCCATACCTTCCAGAGCTGTGCTTGGCTGTTAATGATTACGAAGAACTGACCAGGCTTTACAGTGAAGATAATAAGAATACAGAGGTATTTACTGAAGAAGTTATAGAGGCTTATAAGTATTATTTCTCTCAAAAAGGTGCGTTTTTGTAACTGCAAAGATTAATAGTTTTTCGTTGAACAAGTTTTCCCTCTCCTGTTTTGAGCTCTCTGTTTAATTGTTATATGAATGTCCTCTCTTTGTTTAAATTATTTAGTATTACTTCTTTTGTATATAAATCTGTAGTAAATTTACATAAAGAACAGACTTTTGC
>NC_051408.1:44097830-44098818 GCF_015228065.2 Penaeus monodon | reverse complement strand
AATTGGGGAAGAAAAGAACAAGCAAACTTTGTAACTTCTATTCATGAAACCAAGTAAAATTTTTATCCAATGTTATTTCAAAGTACATAGCATATATTTTATCATAGGTTCCAATGTTGTAATTATGATTTTTTTTTGTGTAAAATGACAGTTCTGTGAGTCATTTCCTATAGCTTATCAAATATAAATCATGGCTCTGTAGATTACAATTTAACAAGCAATAAAAATATATTGTCAGAGGGTAGCATTATTGTTAATGATTCAGATATCAACTTTATTTCAGGTGCCCTGTCTGCAGCGGTGAACTTTTATCGTAATATTGATTTCACGTCATCTCTTCACATTCCGAAGATAAGGGTCCCAACTCTTATCATTTGGGGAAGCGAAAATACTTTCCTTCAGACAGAACTTGCAAAATTGTGTGTATTTTTCTGTTTTCTTAATTTTTGGTAAAACAAACGTTTTTTTCAGTTACTGCTTCATAAGTTACATTATATCTGTTTTTCTGAGAAGTGAAATTCACCTAAGGACATTACTGATTTGCATTGTGTATTCTTGTGTTTAGATTTTTGCCCCTTGAGAGATAACTGAATTTGATGATTTTGGATTCTTCGTCTTTTTGAACTGATTTAGTTTATTATGTAAATAAGAGAAGAATATAAAGATATTCAAGTTAGTGAAATCCATAAACCAGAAAGGAATAGGATCACTTTAAGATATCATAGTATTTAAAAGAGACCTAGAAGGTAACAAAAACAAATAAATAGATAATAGCTTCTAATAAATTCCTCACAGCAGTTATTTTCTCTTCTATAGAACCGACAAAGAAATTCTTTTATATATGGAAATGAATAAGAATAAGAAATATTCATGAGTTTGAATCAATTTCTTGTCTGTTATCTACATCTTTATAGTTTAAATCAAGTGACTCAAACTAAGAGATAATTCTGTTTAGTTTTTGACCTCTTTTCTATACATACATACACAG
>NC_051408.1:44097229-44097311 GCF_015228065.2 Penaeus monodon | reverse complement strand
AAAAAAAAGTTAATGTAGCTGAGGTGGTTTATTCTACATAATAACACTGAGCTGACTTGTATGAAAAAGGAGAGTGTTAGTA
>NC_051408.1:44096556-44097089 GCF_015228065.2 Penaeus monodon | reverse complement strand
TCCTTTTGACAATTCACAGATCAGCAGGAGAGTGTGAGGACGTGCAGCTGAAATACATCGATGGTGCCGGCCACTTTGTCCAGCAACAGGAGCCGGTGTATTTGAACAAGCTTGTTTGGGAGTATCTCAGCATTACTCAGTAAAGCTGTTATATATGAAAGACCCTTTGCCAGGATGGAAGTGTCTTATTAATTGTAATTCTGACACTAAAAGTCATTTGAATTTTGTAAAGTAAGTTTTGTAAAGATGTAAAATGCCACACAATGAGATTAATATACTCAAGGGATTATAATTTTTTTTCATTCATTCAGACCACAATATCACATTACATTAGATAAGTTACGAAAACATATATGTAAGGAAAACAAAGTAGAAGCCTTAAAGTAGCTTTAAAGCACTAAACTTCCCTTGCAACCAAATAGACTGGGATATAGATTCGGATATAAATAATTAAATCGAGCACCTACTGGTACTGAAACTCTGTGCTGAGAAGTTCTGTGATGCCTGTAAGATCAGAAACAAAAATTTCTATC
>NC_051408.1:44095856-44096284 GCF_015228065.2 Penaeus monodon | reverse complement strand
ATCCATTTCACTTCGTGGATCAACTTGTGTCGAATCTTTCCCCTGACGACCATCCACTCAGCAAACTACTGTGACAATTCCTACTATTCCAGCGGCTACCTGACAGCCTCCCTCATATTCTGCAGCGTCACGGGAGTACAGAACCAACCTATGGTATTTGGCGGACCTGGATGAAGCCAAGAAATATTGCAGATCATGGTTCACTCGCAATGCGAAGACAGTCAGTTCTGGTCTGTGGTCGCACCCCTGGGGGCACCCTCGACGCCAGCCAGAACTCGGTATTCAACTTGAAAGACGGCGCCCCTGCCACCGGTTCCGCCGTGAGCTTCATCCCGGCAAGACCCAAAAAGGGGAGGCACCTTTTCCTGCGAAGCACTGTGTCCTTCGGACGTCTGACCATCTGTAATCTTGGAGATGCATCAAGAAAC
>NC_051408.1:44095228-44095588 GCF_015228065.2 Penaeus monodon | reverse complement strand
CTGCTTTGTTAAATGATAAAATAAACCTCGCAGATCACCTATGTCATGACCCCCAAAGTAAGGACACAATGGAATTTGGATACCCTGGGAAAACTTTAAAATATAACATTTTATTGTGACACTGCCCTCATGATATTACTTACTGTTTATGTCTAAAAGAGATCAGAAAGGAAGAAAAATCCTGAAAAATTACTTTATGAGAAAGTAAGAAATCAGTTGAGAACATCCGTGGAGGAAGGAAAGAGCGGAGTGACAGACAGAAGGTAGAGAGAGAGGACACAGAGGGAATGGAAGAAGGGAACTCACAGAGGCAGAGGGATGGGAAAGCATGGACAAGGAAATTGGAGCGTCAGGGAGAGG
>NC_051408.1:44094618-44095205 GCF_015228065.2 Penaeus monodon | reverse complement strand
TTGAAAGGATATATTTCCCAAATTTCTTAAAATTGCTTGTGATATAACGTTTACTGAAAAATGTGAAACCATTATCAATCACAAAAATTATAAATGATGGTTATTAGATTTAGTAGTCATACTCTTGCTGACCAGTGATGAGCATTATGCATGTAAAGCCAGAACTCCAAGTGGTGCCCCTGTACTGTGAGAAATGCAATAATAAACGATTTCTAATTACTTAAAACTCTGGTTTTGATTAAACAGAATGTCCAGTGTAAAGATGTTGTAATCATGACAGATTTACAGTCAACAAGAAAGTAGAATAAATAATCATTGGAATAAAGATCCACGATGACAGGAAAATAACAAAATAACCTAATGTACGATACAAATATTACAGATGTAATGTAATAACTATGACAGACATTGATGCTTGAATAAAGGGTCGTGGTGCATCAGGACAACATTTGACTTTCAGGACCCTGTTTCAGGTTTTTCATTTCTAATGACATGCTTCTGTTTCCTTTAAAATTTGTAGTATTGGGAGACCTAATTTATATACTCTGTTGGGGAGGATCATAGAAGTGTTAAACTGATAAGCTGAC
>NC_051408.1:44089769-44090255 GCF_015228065.2 Penaeus monodon | reverse complement strand
AAAAGGTTTCAAGTATGTGTGTAACGCGACTTGCAGTCCGCGCCGCCGACTGAACTGAAGAGGCAACAGAACCGCATAAAACCGAGGAACTGCCTGCAGACGAAACCTGCGCAGAGCAATTAATTTCAGTCGGTTACCAGCTTGCATATTTTGTAGAGAATATGTCATTGATATAATTCGATCATCGAGGAATAAGGTACATATAGCAGCGCAGAAGAAGAGCTTGGACTTCACCCAAAATTAAATTAAATTTTGGATTCACCCGCGCGGTTTCCGCGGGTTAACGGCAGCGAAGACGAACTTGCGCACCGAGGAGAAACCGCCACGGATATCACTCAGTAGATACGTTGCTGTTGCAGGGGAATTTATCAGCTTTCTAGGGAAAAATGAGTGTCGGCTGACATTGGCTGGAATCATGATGGCACGCTTCCGACACTGTCATTTCCTTATTGTTACTTGCTTCTCTGTCATATTTCGCCAAATAAC
>NC_051408.1:44089247-44089742 GCF_015228065.2 Penaeus monodon | reverse complement strand
AAAGTATTTGGCGTAAATAGGGACAGAGAAGCAAGTAACAATAAGGAAATGACAGTGTCGGAAGCGTGCCATCATGATTCCAGCCAATGTCAGCCGACACTCTTTTTTCCCTAGAAAGCTGAAAAATTTCCCCCTGAAAACGAACGTATCTACTGAGTGATACCCGTGGCGGTTTCTCCTCGGTGCGCAAGTTCGTCTTCGTTTGCCGTTAACCCGCGGGAAACCGCGCGGGTGAATCCAAAATTTAATTTAATTTTGGGTGAAGTCCAAGCTCTTCTTCTGCGCTGCTATATGTACCTTATTCCTCGATGATCGAATTATATCAATGACATATTCTCTACAAAATATGCAAGCTGGTAACCGACTGAAATTAATTGCTCTGCGCAGGTTTCGTCTGCAGGCAGTTCCTGGGTTTTTATGCGGTTCTGTTGCCTCTTCAGTTCAGTGGGCCCGGCGCGGATGCAAGCGCGTTACACACATACTTAAAACCCTTTT
>NC_051408.1:44085950-44086661 GCF_015228065.2 Penaeus monodon | reverse complement strand
GAAAAAACTATCAACAGGTCGTTTGACAAAACGAGTCGTTAGGCTAGTTAAACTATGGAACAAGTGGTTAGGTAGCTGAACTATCCAACAGGTCATTTGGAAAGACGGGTCGTTAGGTCGTTTATAATTTAACAAGTAGTTAGGTTGAACTATCAACAGGTCGTTTGACAAAACGAGTCGTTAGGCTAGTTAAACTATGCAACAGGTAATCAGGTAGTTAAACTATGCAACAAATAGGTAGTTGAACTATCAACAGGTCGTTTAACAAAACGAGTTATTAGGTAGTTGAAGTCTCCAACAACCTGTTGAAATATCGAGTTGGTCGTTCAGAATAAATTTACTTGCCGTTGAGTGAATAGCTAGTCTTTTGAATAAATGTTAATCAATTCAAAACAGTAGAATACTGAGACAGTTGCTTATTTGACTAGACGAGTCTTCAGGCAGTTAAGAGAATAAAGAATGATAAGAAAGATCTTCGCTCTTCTCTTTGTTTGAAAAATTATAATAAAAGACAAGTAAGCTAAGGCCATCTTTGGTAGAGTTCAAACTCCAATGCGTTGGACTTTGGCTGATGATGTCATTAATTCTCATGGATGCTGATTGGCTGGTGAATGTACTGCCAGGCATAGGGCGAGTTAGGGAAAACTTCGAACACCTCATTTCACACAGTACACTTTAGTATCAACAATGGCCGCTCGACTTGTCCAGAGA
>NC_051408.1:44079993-44080057 GCF_015228065.2 Penaeus monodon | reverse complement strand
ATCTGATTCGTTTTATTTTCTTGGATATCAGTATTTCTAATTCCTCATATTCAAAGCTGAGCAT
>NC_051408.1:44079544-44079844 GCF_015228065.2 Penaeus monodon | reverse complement strand
CTGGTGCTGGTTCAGTCCTCCGAACACAGGACTCGCTCTGCTCAGTCATCTTGCTTGTTTACATGCCTCTCTGGGTGTTTATTTGTGTGTGCGTTTTTGCAGTTGGAAAATTAGGCGCAGATTCAATTGCACTTCGCCACTAGACTATCATTAAGTGGCGAAGTGTCATGCTCCTAAGAAACCATATAAACCAACAAAAAGGATTAATATACTGCCATCTTCCTACACATCGTTGGCAATTATATTTGCAAGATTGTAAAATATTGTAAAATATCCCCCCCCCCACAAAAAAAAAAAAAA
>NC_051408.1:44078494-44079426 GCF_015228065.2 Penaeus monodon | reverse complement strand
GGTTTATTTCTACCATAAGAATCGTCTTCCATTAAAATACATAACGCGTGGAAAAATATATAAGGAAACCATATAAACACTGTTACCTTACATGGGAATACACTATATTACAAGAAGCCTTCTATATATACCCATTCTTAATTTGGGCCTACATTAATGCTAAACAAAAACCCTGCATTTATGCACTATTTCCTCCACTGCCATCTAACCAGGAAATTATCAGGAACAAAAATGAATGTACTTGTGTGACACAACAAAGACATTATTCAGTCCTCGAAATAATAATTTCCAAGTGAAAATCATTGCTTTCTTCAAAACAATAAAAAATTATATAATTTACAGCTTGGTGTAATGTCTTACGCTTTATGTGAATAGCAGCTTTGTCACAAAAAAATTATGCTTTATATAATGCTGATCCATTCAGTGTACACAAAGCCATCTTCTCTCGTCTTTGAAGCGATACTCCAGCAATGCTCTCCTACAGCAAGGGTGGTTTGTCTATTGAAAAGCCAGGTACTCTCTCCTCCTTTTCTTCCTTTCTATCCTCGCACCTTACGTCCTTCCTCCTTTTACACAACCGCTATAGACAAACGAAACCTAGTATTAGACAGAATACGGTGTTGTGCAGAAGAAAGGCATCCAAAACAAACGATGAAAAACGTAAAATAAATGAGAAATACTGATGACTACCAAAGAGGATCTGATATTCTGAGTTAATTTCTGTCAGTTCTTCCAACGCACACTCAACAAATTCATACTTTTATAAATAGATGGCATGTTCTTATTTGCCATTCATATGAATCTGTGAAAACCTAAACATATCAAGCAGAATTATTAGAAAGACATTTATTGAGAAATTTATTCACACTTATGCTTATCAAACAGCAAATATTCACCTCTTTAGCTCGTCACGAAATACTAGAACTAGAGAT
>NC_051408.1:44076494-44078443 GCF_015228065.2 Penaeus monodon | reverse complement strand
CCCATGCTTTTACAACTACTGGAATAGACATGCCTTGGCAAGTATTAGACAAAATCCGTGTGGTACAGAAGAGGTTGAAAAACGGAAACTAGATGAGGAATCCTGATAACTACAAAACAGAATTTGGGATTCCGAGTTCGTTTATCTTAGTCTCCCCAACGTACAGTCTGATAAATAATGTCATCAATGTCAATATATAATACATAAATAGATGGTTGTTTTATTTTTATTTCTCATTCATTTACATCTCTGAAAACAACTTACTTTAGTAATTCACACTTATGTTCATTAAATAGCTAGTATTCATATATCGAACTCATCGAGATTTTGGGAGTGTGTTATGGCTACTGAAACTAATCCTAAAATTAAGAAAAAATACATATAGTAAATTAAAAAGAAAGAAAGAAAGTGAAATAAATATACATACATCAAAAGGTTAAAACCATATGAAATATATAAATATCCAAAGATTTAAATAAGCCATTTAAACAAAAATCAGTATGAAACAAAAACACATTTCATAAGATCATATCATAAAATCTTTAGCACACTTCAGATTTGCTGAAGCTGTCAGTAACTTACTTTTAATACACTCTCATCCTTTAATTTTTCTGGAGAGCCTGCCGGAATCTTGTGTATTTTTCATGTATTTTTCAGGAGTTTCTCCGTCCTTTTTGGGCAAAGAACACCTGCAGATATGACCAATTAATGAAAAGTATTTAGGAGTCCGAAACTGACAATTCTTTATTTAAGCAATTTCCTTTTTTTCCGTCACTCATTCCTTTATACTCTCCTTTATTCTTGTTGTCTTTCTTTTTGTGTTTCCATTATACTTCTCTCAATTCCTTTCTTCCTCACACTCTTTTTTCTCCCATTTCCTCAAAATATTCCTCCTCCTCCTCTTTTCTCTCCGTCCTTTCCCGATACTATACCTGCACACCCATAGGATGAAGTACAGCCAAGGTCACAAATCATCACAACCGTAACTAGGTTTCAGGCCATCTTTATATCCACTTTACGGTGCTTGTTTGGATTCAAACTTCCAACAAAGTATACCCAAAGTGCACCAAAAATGTTTCCACAGTGGATCATAAAAAAAATCACCACTCACCTGTTAAGCAGCTTAGTGACACTTCTGGTTGTCAGATAACTTTGAATTTGTCAGATAATTTTGATTTGAATTTCCAGGGAGTCCAACCAAGCGATGTAAGTAGCTAGTACCTTTTATGATGGGTCTTTACTCAATTGTTATTTCAAATTAAACATCTTCCATCTTGACAAAATAAAACAAGCAGTTACATGAATGAACCCCATGAAGAACAAATTTCATTATCTTATAAATATTTCACAAATCATTTAAAAAAGATATCCTCTCTAGTGCGAACATCGGTTCATAAAGAAAAGACAAAGCAACTGACATATCGTCTCTAGAATTTACATTGGACAGAGCATTGCTAGCTGCCAGAGTGTGCACTATCTCGGTTGGTAAGACGTTCTTCGCCAATCTACTAGAACCCGTAAATGCCTCTTATGATTATGCAAGTTAGCTAGTCAGCCTCTCTGATACTCCACCTAAGAATCTTCATACTTTGGTCATTTGTTCAGGAGTTTCTAAATACCTTTATCATATATCATTTGTAACAGCTTGGAATATCCAATGCACCGAAAAGTGTTTATCTTCCAAGGTTTGAGTTGTAAACTAGCAAAAGATTTTTGATTCCTACAATCATGTAGGCTCAACAGGAAAACATAAAAATTCTAACTTTCCACTAGGAAAACAACTAGAGTAGATAAATTCGCATAATATATAAAAGAACATCCATAAACTGCCAGACCAATAAGCAGCCAGTTATCCCCAACCTACAACCAAGAAATCTCTCCTGCCTTAGTAGCCCGTCCAACTACCAGGTTACTGGACAAGAGCCAGTGACTGACCCTGACCAGGCCCA
>NC_051408.1:44075133-44075232 GCF_015228065.2 Penaeus monodon | reverse complement strand
GACTAATATCATGATTATCACTTTTGTCATCATCGTTCTTCCCATTATCATCTTTTTTCGCTAAATCACATAGCTCTGGCCAAAAGCCAAAATGCTCCT
>NC_051408.1:44074934-44075110 GCF_015228065.2 Penaeus monodon | reverse complement strand
TCTCGGAGGGTCTCGCAGAAACTGACTGTGCGCACACCCTTGACAGCATTACATGACCATCAAGCCCGTTTGATATATCGCTAATAACAGTGTTCTTGCATGAGGCAAAATCCCCGTCCTTTACATAAATTCCCTGGGGTTAAAAAGGGTTTTCAGGACTTTCTGAACACGTGACT
>NC_051408.1:44074320-44074763 GCF_015228065.2 Penaeus monodon | reverse complement strand
GATTTTGTCTCTGTTTAAGTTATAGCCGTAATAGTTGACTTACGAAGGAATCCTCTTTATACAGGAAAATGTACCACAATGTAGAAAGGCGGGCTGATTTTAGAATTAAATGTTAACTGAATGCATATTGCTAATGAGAGAATAGGGGGCAAATTTTAAAATAAAAATATCATTTGCTTTATCCCTCAAAGTATTCTGAATTGAAATAATAGTCACGCCCATTTTGGATGGTGGACTTCACTGACTGAATTGTGACCAAAGTAAAAAACTGATCATTTTGTTAATGAATTTATCACAAATGAAGTTGAATAGAACTCATAGCCCCAGAAATTTTGAAAGACAGGAATAGTCTAAACCTTTTACTAGATATTTCTTTAAAAAAAGAATTACTGCTTTACATCTATCATTAAAAGGAAAAACATAATGAAAGTACTTGACGAGAA
>NC_051408.1:44073463-44074176 GCF_015228065.2 Penaeus monodon | reverse complement strand
GGCAAGAAACACAGGATAATATGGAGGGGAAAAGGGGATACGGAAAAAGAGTAAGAGATCTGGAGTTAAGGGAGAAAAGCAAGAGAAACTGTCGAAAAAATACACAATTCCACTCTATTCATTATCTATTTTTTTACTTCACCTTGCCCTTGGAGATTCGAAGCGAGTACCTTTCCTTTTAGAACTGATGATTATATTGTAGGACCATTTTAAAAAGTAAAATTTGAGAATGAAAATTCTGCAAATTTTTGAAGTTTTGTTAGATACATATACTATGATGACCAATGACATCCAAGAACAGAAACTCTAAGTGAAGTTATTTACTATGGATAATGATATAGAACGAATGATTTCCATCTATTTAGAAAGTTATGGCGTAATCAAATAGAATATTTACTATATACTAATATAAACATTGCAATCATGTTTACAATCATTCAGATAATAGAACAGAAATAATTAGAGAATAGAAAATGTGATAAGAGGAAGATAACCAAAAAAAGTTAACCGAAAAAACATTAAAGGTACAATAACTGAACACTGTAACAATATTAGGCATCTCGAACCCAATAAAACGTGATGGTGCACAAGTTGACTTCTGAGACTCCGACATTGCAGGGAATGTGTTTTCTGATGAAACCTTTTGTTTTCTTTGAGAACTATAATGTATGAAAGCAGATTTAAATACCTATAGGTATGCGTGTGTTAACCTG
>NC_051408.1:44072296-44073255 GCF_015228065.2 Penaeus monodon | reverse complement strand
TGGGCCCAGAAAACAGGCCACTCAGTCATAAGTGGAATTTTGTTACGCTAGTTCTAGTTGGCTCGGTAGGTGTTTGTAGAAAGTCTTCAGGGCAGTTACAGTGTTTTCCAATTTTGAGAAAATGGCCTACAAAAGTCACTACAAACCCCATGGCCCACTCTTCAGATTTAAGATATTATCGTGACATACTGTTGACCACGAACAATGAATCTGGTTAGAATAATAGAGATTACTTTTGGTGTCTTATTTACACTTTATTTTTTTCATATACTGTTTATTTGATTTTAAATTCTAACCCCATTATATGTCTGTTTGGCCCACCTGAGAAAACAGAACTGTTTGAAGAATACTGCTCTGAGTAAGGAGTATTATCTAATTATCCAAATGTTTCCATCTTTTTTTATCCATCTACTAAAGAAATACGGGAACAAGGAAACAGGATTATACTGGTGCCTATTATACAAATGTCCTCATCCGAATTACGGAAATATAGGAAATAAAAGAAAAGATTAATCAGAAGCGTAAGCAATTGACTAGTAATGCCACATGTTACACTAGCATTCTCTAATGTTATAACTAGTACAGTTTTTAATATATAATACAAACTTTGTTATCCCCCCCTAGCAAATCAGAAGTATTAATATATCTGACTGACCAATTTGCTATTGCTGTGTTTACTTTTAGGCGGCTGGCGAAGGAGGCAGAATTATATTATCAGCCTGTCTTGGAAACCTTAGCGCATACTGTGGCCTTACCATTCTGTATTATCGCTTGTTTATTTCATATAACTAACAAGTGTATTCCATAGTTGCTCTTTTAGTAACAGCACAGAAGAATTATTATTCAGTACGGGAATACCTTATTAGGTCAAACTTCCATTTACACGCACATTCCAATAACTTATGATTGATGCCCGTTTCCTTACCTCTTTGTAAGAACCGGTATTGCTGTAAGCATTC
>NC_051408.1:44072084-44072180 GCF_015228065.2 Penaeus monodon | reverse complement strand
CAGTATTTAATCTACATCCCCTTTCTTGTTTATTCTTCAAAGACGTAATGATTAACAATAATTAACATCTATACATCCAGTTTATACCAAAGGATT
>NC_051408.1:44069943-44071193 GCF_015228065.2 Penaeus monodon | reverse complement strand
ACATCTATCTTAATACAAACTCTCGCATAATTTACAGCATTATCTTACGCAGATCGATTTTCAGCATCTCGCCTTCACCATAAAGCCTTGATCGGAATCCGCCCGCGCCTCCACCCCATCAGACACCAAACTAATTTAACCTTAACAAACTGAAAGGAAAGTCCAAATGTATTTTAGAACTAAGGTCGTGATAACCGAAGATGGGCCAGATAACAAAAAAAAATGGGTTTATTGCTGTCAACTCTTTTAATCAAAGTAAACATTACAGTGGTTGACAATGTTTTGGGAATTATGGTACAGTAAAATAAACACACCTGTCCAATACATGTACTATGCAATTACCATAATTATATCGGATGGATGTACTTAAATGTACCGTAACATCTTCTAAAGAATGTGCAAGGATAATTTTTCAATAAAATGTACAGCAAAATTGTTATACTATCATTCGATAAAAGTACCAAGAATAAGATATGATATTTAGTTGCAATGTACCGTAACATCTTTCACGTCAATGTACAACATCATCTTTCAATAAATTAAATAATCACCAACGCAATAACAATGACAAAAATCACTGTATTCAATAACTTACAATGCGAACTATACACTATACTCTTTTTCCTTGCCAATTCAACTCAAACTTCAAATTTGTAATCATCATAATGCCTTACAATATAAGTTACTTAAAATCCAAAGTAATTTATAGAAGCATAACAATTGAACTTAAATCTGTATACTTTTACCCTTAACATGCAGTTTGTGATACACTGTAATCTACTTGAAAACCCTTTCACTTCCGGGACTTTTATTATATTTTGTAATTCACATGAGAATTACGAGGCAAATAATTTGTATAAACAAGAGGATCTACAAAATAGTAACAACTATGACTGAACACAATATAGTAATGTTCTATATTGTATTTTTTGTCGAATATCTAAATTAGATTAATTCAGACGAATACAGAAAAAGGATAATAATAACAGCAACAGGTTATCTTATATATGCCCTCAGCGTAGACTCATTTTTAAGATTTTTATTTTAAGATAATGTCTTGTATTATGTCAACATAGTTCTTCCCCCTAAAAAAAGGAAAAGGAGAATGTTGCAGCTTACACATGAATCAGGGTCAAGAGTGAGTGACAGACAGGAGAGGTCCAGCGGCGGGCGACGTGCAGCGGACCCAAATAAGGTCACTCTGACGCTTCTCCGTTTCTTTAAGGCTTTAATGAGTAACAGGAGAGCAC
>NC_051408.1:44068707-44069558 GCF_015228065.2 Penaeus monodon | reverse complement strand
CGGTATTTCCCGACATTGGCTAAATGCAGCAGCACTATGAAATCCTCTTCCACTGGGGCTGTTAATGGCCTTAATTGAGGTGCTCCTAATATGGCCAAGGTTGATTCCCTGGGCCATGCTAGCCGGCCAAAAGGTGATTTTGCGCGACTTTGGACCTATCATGTGGCTGAATTTTAATGGGCGTTCAGTAGAGATCCTTGAATTGGTAAAATACACTCTTGTGATCTAATGATTATGGGATTTCTTTGGTACTGATGGAATGCAAATGCTGTATCCTTTAGTTGGTTCATGAGGTGGAGTTTGCATGGCTTTTATTATTATTATAATATTTTTGTGGTGTGACTTAGCATTTGGTTGTTCAGATATTTTTGCCTTTTGTAAAAAAGTTATGAAGTTACATTTTAATTCGATGATTCTTCTGAGATCGCCCCGTTGCTGAATCCTTCGTATCCTTAATTCTGTTTCATACTTCACAAAAGTGAACAACTGATCTCGTCTGATTGATCTTTGAACAATATTTCCTGTTTTTTTTTCACATTCATACTACTGCAAGAGAATAAATATATTGCTATTTTTTATCTTCTTTTATATTATTTGGCTTATTACTTTTTAGACTTTCAGTTTAACAGCATGAAGTTGGTTCTTTACACCAGTGTGCCCTGCAGTCGAGTTTCTTTATTTCACTTAATAAATACAATCTAGTTTAAATCGCGACGCTGAAAATTAACTGAGATCAAATCAAACGCTGGTTGATGATAAAAAAGGAAAAAACATAAACTCTGATGTTTGATATAATTAATTATTTGCAGCAAACGCCCACGAGCTGTACCTGAGAATGCTTTATAACATAA
>NC_051408.1:44068477-44068587 GCF_015228065.2 Penaeus monodon | reverse complement strand
TAGTCATTCTTCTTCATACCTTTTATACGCTGTGTGACACCATTACCTCTCCTGTGCCTCGCCTGGGAGGAAAGGCGCCGCCTCACTCATTCTGTATATCTTGAGGACTC
>NC_051408.1:44065905-44066673 GCF_015228065.2 Penaeus monodon | reverse complement strand
GCCGAATCGCGGTCGGTTCCCGCACGAGCGGCTGAGCGGCAACGCACGAGCAGCAGCGCAGGGTGCTCACGGAGCAGAAGCGACGCATTTCCTCCTGCATAAAGCCCCAGGCCGCAGCGCTGCATCAGTTTGCATTACACACGAACGAATGTAATGTGTGATCCGAAAGCTTATAAGAGTGATAAGCAGATAATCTCTCACTGGAAAAATATTTTTTTTCATTTAGTTATACAGATCTGGTAAGCCCTCTCTTCGCTGCGTTAGATAGGCAGTTACTCCTTAGTACAACAACAATGCATTTTTTTATGTGATATAGTGAATATCCGTAAGTTTATCAGAAAAATATTCCGTAATCTAGAAAAAACTTAAACCGTAAACCTGAATCATGCAATAGGCATATCCCTAACTGTGACGAAGCCAGCCATCGCGAAGGATAAGATTTCTCAGAGAACTTTCTCGGCAGCCGAAAATGGCATCGGAAAAGAACGCCAACGTCTTTCTAGGGACCGAGACCGAATCTAATGGAATTCCACGAAGTTCTAGGAAACGACTTGAAACCCGAGATGGCATTTGGACCCAGTTACCTCCTGGGGTTAAGGGGGACGCGGACATGGACTTTCACGCAAATACGACTTTTTTCCATTTCTCTTCGTGATTTTCTGCTCCTGCTGCTTTATGGCGGCTGCTGCCTCTTCTGCGCCGGCGTCGGGTAGCTCACGGCCGTCGCGATGATACGAACTAAAACCCACACGCAGATATACTAATACA
>NC_051408.1:44064132-44064592 GCF_015228065.2 Penaeus monodon | reverse complement strand
TATTTGTTATCCTGCCAAAGAACACCTTCTTGTGGTAAACTTGTCCGAGCGAGAAATCCAGTGCCATCTCAGCTTCCAGGACTACATACTTCTGCGATGCGCGGCATAGCAAGGTTGCGTAAAGAGCCTCATGTGCGTTGAAATCGCTACACAGATAAAGGTCTATGTACACTGAGGCTCTCCAACAGTCTAGCAATGTCTTACTGTGTTTTCTCATTACTCTGATAGAATTTAATTACGATGATATACATTAAGGGCATAGTGAGTATTTTTAGGTTTCACATGTAAGTTATGTGATATGTGTAAAAGATTATAAATGCTATACAATATAAACATGCAGAAAAAAAACGAAAAACCAATGCCTTTTATATAACAACTACGGAATAGAAACATGCCTGAGATGTTTATGATAATGCTATTGAGGACTTAGGTCGCTGACGCACTGTGCTGAGGACTTGAG
>NC_051408.1:44061148-44061707 GCF_015228065.2 Penaeus monodon | reverse complement strand
CATGATCACATGATATCTGTCACAACATGAGTTCATCAGCAGCACCATTTTTCGCCATCATCCTTGTAAGCGTTTCTCTCCCTCGGGATAATTATGGGCTACCGATTTAGTTATTTTTTTTATCGGTCATTTTTTCCCCTTAAACCTACAAAAGATACTGTGTTCTCGATCACGCAAAGCCCCGTGCACCCCCCCCTCCCTGGTCCCACCCCTCCCCTCTTCTCCTTCCCCTTTCCCCCCCCTCTCTCCTGCCGTTCCCCCCATCTCATGCCCCCCCCCCCTCACTCCCTTCCCTGCCGTTCTCTGTCTCTCACTCTTACCCTCCCTTACTCCACGTTCCTCTCCCTCCTCTCCCTATCTCCCCATCGCCGCATTCCTTCCCTCCCCCGCCGCCCGCCCCTCCTCCACCCCAGCCTTCATTCCACTTGTATCTCCACTCTCTTCCCTCTCTTCCCCTCTTTTCCTCCCAACCTTTTCCCCTTCTCCTCTCCCTCCTTTTCTCCAGTTCCTTCCCTCCCCCTCTCTTTCCCCCACACTCCCTTCCCCCTACCTTTCCCAT
>NC_051408.1:44060778-44060878 GCF_015228065.2 Penaeus monodon | reverse complement strand
GACTAATATCATGATTATCACTTTTGTCATCATCGTTCTTCCCATTATCATCTTTTTTCGGCTAAATCACATAGCTCTGGCCATAGCCAAAAATGCTCCT
>NC_051408.1:44060586-44060754 GCF_015228065.2 Penaeus monodon | reverse complement strand
TCTCGGAGGGTCTCGCAGAAACTGACTGTGCGCACACATTGACAGCATTACAGTGACCATCAAGCCCGTAGATATATCAGCTAATAACAGTGTTCTTGCATGAGGCAAACTCCCGTCCTTCACATAAATTCATGGGGTATAAGGTTATCAGGACTTCTGAACACGTGA
>NC_051408.1:44059951-44060414 GCF_015228065.2 Penaeus monodon | reverse complement strand
GATTTTGTCTCTGTTTAAGTTATAGCCAGTAATAGTTGACTTACGAAGGAATCCTCTTTATACAGGAAAATGTACTCACAATGTGAAGAAAGTGCGGTCTGATTATGAATTAAATGTTAACTGAATGCATATTGCTAATGAGAGAATAGGTGCAAATTTTAAAATAAAAATATCATTTGCTTTATACCTTCAAAATGTATTCTGAATGTGCATATATAGTTCGACGCCTCATTTTGGATGGTGGACTTCACTGAACTGAATTGTGACCAAAGTAATAACTGAATGCCATAATGTTAATGAATTTATCACAAATGAAGTTGCAATAGAACTCATAGCCCCAGGAATTTTGAAAGACAGGAAATAGTCGTAACCTTTTACTATGATATTATCGTTAAAATATGAATTACTGCTTTACATCTATCATTAGAAAGGAAGAAACATAATGAAAAGTACTTGACGAGAA
>NC_051408.1:44059087-44059798 GCF_015228065.2 Penaeus monodon | reverse complement strand
AACACAGGATAATATGGATGGGAAAATGGATACGGAAAAAGAGTAAGAGATCTGGAGTTAAGGGAGAAAAGCAAGAGAAACTGTCGAAAAAATACACAATTCCACTCTATTCATTTATCTATTTTTTACTTCACCTTGCCCTTGGAGATTCGAAGCGAGTACCTTTCCCTTTTAGAACTGATGATTATATTGTAGGACCATTTTAAAAGTAAAATTTGATGAATGAATTCTGCAATTTATGAAGTTTTAGTTAGATACATATACTATGATGACCAATGACATCCAAGAACAGAACTCTAAGTGAAGTTATTTACTATGGATAATGATATAGAACGAATGATTTCCATCTATTTAGAAAGTTATGGCGTTAATCAAATAGAATATTTACTATATAGCTAATATAATCATTGCAATCATGTTTACAATCATTCAGATAATAGAACAGAAATAATTAAGAGAATAGAAAATGCTGATAAGAGGAAGATAACCAAAAAAAGTTAACCGAAAAAACATTAAAGGTTACAATAACTGAACACTGTAACAATATTAGGCATCTCGAAACCCAATAAAACGTGATGGTGCACAAGTTGACTTCTGAGACTCCGACATTGCAGGTAATGTGTTTTCTGATGAAAACCTTTTGTTTTCTTTGAGAACTATAATGTATGAAAAGCAGATTTAAATACCTATAGGTATGCGTGTGTTAACCTG
>NC_051408.1:44057947-44058803 GCF_015228065.2 Penaeus monodon | reverse complement strand
TAGAAAGTCTTCAGGGCAGTTACAGTGGTTTTCCAACATTTTGAGAAAATGGCCTACAAAAGTCATCTACAAACACCCATGGCCCACTGCTTCAGATTTAGATATTATAGTGACATACTGTGTGACCACGAACAATGAATCGGGTAGAATAAATAGAATTACATTTATGTGCTTATTTTACACTTTATTTTTTCATATACTGTTTATTTGATTTTAAATTCTACCCCAGTTAGATGTCTGTTGCCCACCTGAGAACCTACTGTTTGAAGAATACTGCTCTGAGTAAAGGAGTATTATCTAATTATCCAGAAATGTTTCCATCTTTTTTTATCCATCTACTAAAGAAATACGGGAACAAGGAAACAGGATTATACTGGTGCACTATTATACAATGTCCTCATCCGAATTACGGGAAATATAGAAATAAAAGAAACGATTAATCAGAAGCGTATATGCAATTGACTAGTAATGCCACATGTTACACTAGCAATTCTCTAATGTTATAACTAGTACAGTTTATATATACAAACTTTGTTATCCCCTCCTAGCAAATTCAGAAGTATTAAATATATCATGACTGACCAATTGCTATTTGCTGTTTACTTTTAGCGGCTGGCGAAGGGAGGCAGAATTATCATTATCAGCCTGTCTGGAAACCTTAGCGCATACTGTGGCCTTACCATTCTGTTTATCGCTTGTTTATTTCATAGAAACATAAACAAGTGTAATTCCATATTTTCTCTTGTTAGTAACAAGCACAGAAGAATTATTATTCAGTACTGCGAATACTTATTATGGTCAAACTTCCATTACACTCACATTCAAATAACTTAATGATTGATGCCGCTTTCTTACC
>NC_051408.1:44056093-44057291 GCF_015228065.2 Penaeus monodon | reverse complement strand
GTCGATTCAGCATCTCGCCCTTCAGCCATAAAGCCTTGATCGGAATCCGCCCGCGCCTCCAACCCCACTCAGACACCAAACTAATTAACCTGAACAAACTGAAAGGACGTCAAATGTATTTTAGAACTAAGGTTGCGTGATAACCGAAGAATGTGCCAGATAACAAAAAAAATGGGTTTATTGCTGTCAACTCGTTGTAATATAGTAGACATTAAAGTGTTGACAATGTTGGGAATATGTACAGTAAATAACACACCTGTACAATAAATGTACTATGAAATTTACCATAATTATATCGGATGGATTGTACTTAAATGTACCGTAACATCTTTCTAAAGAATGTGCAAGGATATTTTTCAATAAAATGTACAGCAAAATATGTTATACTATCATTCGATAAAAGTACCAAGAATAAGATATGATATTATAGTTGAATGTACCGTAACATCTTTCAAAGTAATGTACAACATCATCTTTCAATAAATTAGAATATATCACAACGCAATAAAATGACAAAAATCACTGTATTCAATAACTTACAATGCGAACTACACTATACTCTTTTTCCTGGCCAATTCAAACTCAAACTTCAAATTTGTAATCATCATAATGCCTATACAAATATAATTTACTTAAATACAAAGTAATTTATAGAAGCATAACAATTGAGACATTAAATCATCGTATACTTTTACCCTTAACATGCAGTTTGTGATACACTGTAATCTACTTGAAAACCCTTTCACTTCCGGGACTTTTATTATATTTTGTAATTCACATGAGAATTACGAGGCAAATAATTTGTATAAACAAGAGGATCTACAAAATAGTAACAACTATGACTGAACACAATATAGTAATGTTCTATATTGTATTTTTTGTCGAATATCTAAATTAGATTAATTCAGACGAATACAGAAAAAGGATAATAATAACAGCAACAGGTTATCTTATATATGCCCTCAGCGTAGACTCATTTTTAAGATTTTTATTTAAGATAATGTCTTGTATTATGTCAACATAGTTCTTCCCCCTAAAAAAAGGAAAAGGAGAATGTTGCAGCTTACACATGAATCAGGGTCAAGAGTGAGTGACAGACAGGAGAGGTCCAGCGGCGGGCGACGTGCAGCGGACCCAAATAAGGTCACTCTGACGCTTCTCCGTTTCTTTAAGGCTTTAATGAGTAACAGGAGAGCAC
>NC_051408.1:44055366-44055677 GCF_015228065.2 Penaeus monodon | reverse complement strand
CGGTATTTCCCGACATTGGCTAAATGCAGCAGCACTATGAAATCCTCTTCCACTGGGGCTGTTAATGGCCTTAATTGAGGTGCTCCTAATATGGCCAAGGTTGATTCCCTGGGCCATGCTAGCCGGCCAAAAGGTGATTTTGCGCGACTTTGGACCTATCATGTGGCTGAATTTTAATGGGCGTTCAGTAGAGATCCTTGAATTGGTAAAATACACTCTTGTGATCTAATGATTATGGGATTTCTTTGGTACTGATGGAATGCAAATGCTGTATCCTTTAGTTGGTTCATGAGGTGGAGTTTGCATGGCTT
>NC_051408.1:44054832-44055346 GCF_015228065.2 Penaeus monodon | reverse complement strand
TTGTGGTGTGACTTAGCATTTTGTTGTTCAGATATTTTTGCCTTTTGTAAAAAAGTTATGAAGTTACATTTTAATTCGATGATTCTTCTGAGATCGCCCCGTTGCTGAATCCTTCGTATCCTTAATTCTGTTTCATACTTCACAAAAGTGAACAACTGATCTCGTCTGATTGATCTTTTGAACAAATATTTCCTGTTTTTTTTTCACATTCATACTACTGCAAGAGAATAAATATATTGCTATTTTTTATCTTCTTTTATATTATTTGGCTTATTACTTTTTAGACTTTCAGTTTAACAGCATGAAGTTGGTTCTTTACACCAGTGTGCCCTGCAGTCGAAGTTTCTTTATTTCACTTAATAAATACAATCTAGTTTAAATCGCGACGCTGAAAATTAACTGAGATCAAATCAAACGCTGGTTGATGATAAAAAAGGAAAAAACATAAAACTCTGATGTTTGATATAATTAATTATTTGCAGCAAACGCCCACGAGCTGTACCTGAGAATGCTT
>NC_051408.1:44054561-44054695 GCF_015228065.2 Penaeus monodon | reverse complement strand
GTCATTCTTCTTCATACCTTTTATACGCTGTGTGACACCATTACCTCTCCTGTGCCTCGCCTGGGAGGAAAGGCCGCCGCCTCACTCATTCTGTATATCTTGAGGACTCTAGCAAGATATTCATTGCAATTTAG
>NC_051408.1:44052018-44052800 GCF_015228065.2 Penaeus monodon | reverse complement strand
CATTCCTTCGGCCGAATCGCGGTCGGTTCCCGCACGAGCGGCTGAGCGGCAACGCACGAGCAGCAGCGCAGGGTGCTCACGGAGCAGAAAGCGACGCATTTCCTCCTGCATAAAGCCCCAGGCCGCAGCGCTGCATCAGTTGCATTACACACGAACGAATGTAATGTGGATCCGAAAGCTTATAAGAGTGATAAGCAGATAATCTCTCACTGGAAAAATATTTTTTTCATTTAGTTATACAGATCTGGTAAGCCCTCTCTTCGCTGCGTTAGATAGGCAGTTACTCCTTAGTACAACAACAATGCATTTTTTTATGTGATATAGTGAATATCCGTAAGTTTATCAGAAGAAAATATTCCGTAATCTAGAAATAACTTTAAACCGTTAAACCTGAATCATGCAATAGGCATATCCCTAACTGTGACGAAGCCAGCCATCGCGAAGGATAAGATTTCTCAGAGAACTTTCTCGGCAGCCGAGATGGCATCGGATAAGAACGCCAACGTCTTTCTATGGACCGAGACCGAAGTCTAATGGAATTCCACGAAGTTCTGAGGGAAACGACTTGAAACCCGAGATGGCATTTGGACCCAGTTACCTCCTCGGGTTAAGCGGGACGCGGACATGGACTTTCACGCAAATACGACTTTTTCCATTTCTCTTCGTGATTTTCTGCTCCTGCTGCTTTATGGCGGCTGCTGCCTCGTTCTGCGCCGGCGTCGGGTAGCTCACGGCCGTCGCGATGATACGAACTCAAACACACGCAGATATACATATATACA
>NC_051408.1:44050279-44050734 GCF_015228065.2 Penaeus monodon | reverse complement strand
GTTATCCTGCCAAAGAACACCTTCTTGTGGTAAACTTGTCCGAGCGAGAAATCCAGTGCCATCTCAGCTTCCAGGACTACATACTTCTGCGATGCGCGGCATAGCAAGGTTGCGTAAAGAGCCTCATGTGCGTTGAAATCGCTACACAGATAAAGGTCTATGTACACTGAGGCTCTCCAACAGTCTAGCAATGTCTTACTGTGTTTTCTCATTACTCTGATAGAATTTAATTACGATGATATACATTAAGGGCATAGTGAGTATTTTTAGGTTTCACATGTAAGTTATGTGATATGTGTAAAAGATTATAAATGCTATACAATATAAACATGCAGAAAAAAAACGAAAAACCAATGCCTTTTATATAACAACTACGGAATAGAAACATGCCTGAGATGTTTATGATAATGCTATTGAGGACTTAGGTCGCTGACGCACTGTGCTGAGGACTTGAG
>NC_051408.1:44046451-44047697 GCF_015228065.2 Penaeus monodon | reverse complement strand
CACAACATGAGTTCATCAGCAGCACCATTTTTCGCCATCATCCTTGTAAGCGTTTCTCTCCCTCGGGATAATTATGGGCTACCGATTTAGTTATTTTTTTTATCGGTCATTTTTTCCCCTTAAACCTACAAAAGATACTGTGTTCTCGATCACGCAAAGCCCCGTGCACCCCCCCCTCCCTGGTCCTTCCACCCCCTACCCCTCTTCTCTCCTCTCTCTATTCCCCTTTATCTAGTCTCCTCCTCTACCCCTCTCTCCTGCCGTTCCCCCCATCTCATGCCCCCCCCCCCTCACTCCCTTCCCTGCCGTTCTCTGTCTCTCACTCTTACCCTCCCTTACTCCACGTTCCTCTCCCTCCTCTCCCTATCTCCCCATCGCCGCATTCCTTCCCTCCCCCGCCGCCCGCCCCTCCTCCACCCCAGCCTTCATTCCACTTGTATCTCCACTCTCTTCCCTCTCTTCCCCTCTTTTCCTCCCAACCTTTTCCCCTTCTCCTCTCCCCTCCTTTTCTCCAGTTCCTTCCCTCCCCCTCTCTTTCCCCCACACTCCCTTCCCTTACGCATTTCCCCCACCTATACCACCCCCCTCCCTCTTTCCTTTCCCCCTTCCCCCTACCTATACCGCTTCCTTTCCCCCTGCCCCCCTCCCTGCTCCTCCCTTCCCCCACTCAGTCCCTACTTCTTCCCTCCACCCCCTTCCCTCCCTCCCCCATCCACCCCCTTTCGCTAATTCGCCAATCAGGAGCCGCCGACGTCTGTGTCTCCGCCAATCAGGAGCCGCCGACGTCCGAGTCCCCGCCCCTCCAGCGCTGGCGGGCGACCACTTCCTACAACGACGGAGAATGAATAACGAGGGAGGGGAAAGGAAGGAGGAAGAGAGGAAGGGAGGAAGGAGTGAGAGGGAGCAAGGGGAGGGAAGGAGGATGAGTGAGGAGGAGAGGGATAGGAAGGGAGGAGTGGGGGAAGGAGAGGAAGTGGGAAAGGGGAAAAGGAGGTGGAAGGGGGATGGGAAGAAGGGAGTAAAGGAGGGGAGGAAGAGGGAGAGAACGCAGAAAATGTGAAGAGAGAAGAAACCGGGAGGGTGAAGGGGAAAAGGAAAAAAGGAAGAAGGGGAAGGATGGAAGGAACGAAGGAGGTGAGAGGGAGAGGTGGGAGTGAGGGAGAAGAAGACGTTGAGGGAAGGAGGGGGAAAGCGAAAGGAAAGAGTGATGAAGGAGAAGAGGTAGAAGGAGAGGGAGAAGGTGTGA
>NC_051408.1:44044948-44046401 GCF_015228065.2 Penaeus monodon | reverse complement strand
AGGAAGGACTGGTGAGCAGAAAAGGAGGGAAATGGAAGACAAGGTGAACTAGAAATGAATGTTGCGAAAGGGAGATGGAGAAAGAACGGATGGAAGAGTTAAAGAGGGGCAAGGGAAAGAGAAAAGGAAGTAAAGGAGAAGAAAGGAAATACAAAAGGAAGAGAAAGAGAGAGAGAGAGAAGGAGGGAGAGAGGGAAGGTAGAAAAGGAGATGGAAGGAAGGGGGGAAGCACAAATGGGTGAGGGAAGGGTTAAGAAAAAGGGAAGAGGGGCGAGGGAGAGAAGAGAGAGAAGGAATAGTGAGAAGGAGAAGGAAGAGAAGAGGGAGACGGGGGCGAGGGAGGGAGGAGATAGAGAGAGTGGATAAGGGAAGACAGAAGAGGGGGCGAAGAGAGGCAGGCCCAGAGGGAGGGAGGAGAGGGGGGAAGGCCCAGGAGCGTCACGGGCCGAGCGGGAGGGGGTCGGGCGCGGAGGCCGAGGGAGCGGCGGCAGCGAGGCCATGGCTCCCGAGGTCAGTCTCCAGCGCCGAGCTCACTCTCAGGTCGCCTGGCCGGCTGGACGGACGCTCTCGTAGCTCTCGGCTCGCGGATCGACTCCCGTGCTGCCAGACTCTCTCTCGGCCTCTTGGGAACTCTCCCGAAAATCTCCCTTTGATACCTAAGAACTCCCTCTTGGAAATAAGTCTGGAAAGAGAAACCTATTTCGAGTGCGCGTATAAATGTGTTTGTCCGGAACCCAAGTAAGCAGTTAGATAAGAAAGTCTGATTCAGAAGATGATGCCAACACACACGTAGGAATTTCCGGAGCGAACTGCGCATTGCAACGCGAGTGAGAAAATATTTTACAGTGACGAAAGCTGATAAGAGGACCACGATGATGGCCAAGAGTCATCGTTTACAGATACTGCTGTGTATTGTGGGTGAGTACAGTGGTTAACGCGTGGGCGACACTGGTTTCGTGAGTGCTGTTGGGCTATTGATAGTATTAATGCTAAGTGCTGTTGCGTGGTGATGATGTGGCCTTTGGAATTATGTGAAATATTAGATTATCAGATATATTAGATATAATAAACAATGTGTTGATTGTACTGTTACATAATTATGTAAATAAAAATTGTAATTATGATGGAAATAGTCATGATGATTGTGAGGACAACAGAAATGGTAGTAAAGCTCAGTGTTCTCTATGTGATCGTATTATTGAGAATAAAAAATTATATTTTTTCCATCATGACCGGAACGATGATAATATACCAACATTCAATAAGACTCAAAGTCAATCTGAACCAATTCTGGTAAAGCGTAATGGTAATATGGTTGAAATTCAAGCTACTGAATTAATAGTTTATTAAACTTTTCCTGTAATTTAATTTATCTAAATGTCGCTGCGCAGACCCGAAGGCTGGTAACTTTCTCGACAAGCGCGTACCTCTTTGCATAAATCTTGAACGTCTC
>NC_051408.1:44044429-44044862 GCF_015228065.2 Penaeus monodon | reverse complement strand
TTCGGCTGATGATTTTGTCCGTCCAAACCTCTGTCTGTCTGTCTAGCCCTGACTCATGATTCCACAACCAAGAACAGTGGTTTAATGTTATCCAGCAGAACTTCGTGGAATCGCCTTGTCTTCTCGCTTTCGTCTTCTCAAAACCGCTGGGTGAGCTTCTACGTCAGTGGCACGACGTCCTCCAACTGGGCTTCTCAACATGTAGCTGGGACTCGCATGTGTCTGGGACCCCCTTTGATGGCACGCTCTGTACTTCTCGTCTTCTCTGAACTGGTTTCCTTCGGAATCTTATCGGTTCCGTTGACCTCAGTGTGCCTCCATGATCCTATTCTGTTGCTCCTATTCTGTTGCCTTCTTCATATCCACCGCGTACACAGGAACTGGTCCCGCAACTAGTCCATCTAAAACAATGATGAAAAAGTCCTTCAGCACG
>NC_051408.1:44043004-44044268 GCF_015228065.2 Penaeus monodon | reverse complement strand
CGAGTGATATTACTTTATCTAATTTTCAGTCGTCTCCCATAAATGTTTATTAGAAACCTTATCTATTATCTTTTAAGCGAGTGTAACCCCCTATTGCATTGATCATATCCAACATATTCTTAGTAAATGTCCAAAGCCTTGAAATAGAATGAATTGTTTGTAAAGTAAACACAACTAATAATTTTAGTATCTACATCAAAATGATAATTTTCAATTCAATTTTATAACAAAAATTTCCTATAATATACTTCGTAGTCTTGACATTATAGGCTGTTTTCTTTGCGTTAAATTTCTTTCCGCAGTCCTACCCTACCATCATAGTTCTGATATCATGCCTTGTAGATTTTCTGAGTTTTCACGAGTGGAATGGTATGATGGGCATATCTTAAAGACATTAAGATAACTTCATTAAACTGCATTTTTTAAAATCCACGTATGTTAATGAAAATGATCGGTGAACATGATAAGATAAAATGACGCTTATGATGATGTAGGTGATGAGGACAGCATGACGATGGCCAACGCGGGGATACACTGAATTAGTGGAATTGAAAAGATATAAAAAGTATGACAGAAAAAGCGTAACTATCGCTCCAAGTCGACACAATGAGAGAATTAAAAGCGAAAAAAAAAAAAAAATGTAACAGAAAAGCGAAAATATTTATCCACTTTGACAGAAAAAAACGGCGGATGAGACAACAATTTTCGAGTCAAACGGAAATTCGTTTCGGAACATCAACAGCGAAGCTTCATCTCGTTTCGAAAAGTGTCATCTCATCCTTCCTCCGAAATGAAATAATGTGGGTTTTCTTCTCCACACAAGACCGAGTCTTTCGCATTCGGTCGAAATCATCTTTCACATTTTACAGCTTTGTCGCCGTCGTTTTTTTAGTGTCATTATTTTGCCATTGCTTTCCGTGATTATTAGTATCACGAGACGAGAAAGAAAAGAAAGTGATTTTGTATCAGCAAAATTATGATCATAGTGCTTGCAACCCATAAAAAAATATTACGGGACAGATACACCTTTATCACTGATAATCATAATGATTACAAAAAAAATCGAACAGACACGGTCATGCACTCAAAAAATTAACAATTTGTTTTCTCGGGGACCGTGTTACCAAGACAAACGCAATTTCTCTTGACACCATTCCCCAAAAAACTCTTTAATTCTAGTGACCTCTAGTGACAAAACAAAAAATCTCCCTGATTATTTAACAAGGATACAGGTAAACTGACCCGTTATATGGTATATACTCCA
>NC_051408.1:44042798-44042963 GCF_015228065.2 Penaeus monodon | reverse complement strand
GCCGATATTTTTAGCATGGCGGCTCGGCTCCACCTCGCTCCTGGTGCGTTGCTCACTTTTATGGCCCGCTTATCTCGCGTTTAACCCGTTTCTTTTCGTTTTTCGTTTCTAAAGATTCATAGAGTCTGCCTCAGTTGCAGCTGTAGAGATTCTTCAGAAAAAAGT
>NC_051408.1:44042003-44042392 GCF_015228065.2 Penaeus monodon | reverse complement strand
ATCACAGCAACAGCAAGGCTACATTACGAATAATCATAATATCAACAACAATAATGGCACCAATAATGAAAGAGATAATTACACTGATGCCAGCCACCTCGTAACGTAGAAAATCACGGCAACACGACAGAGATAACAATAATAACCTCGGCGTCGGCATTTCCTCTGTTGCAACAGCCCTGCAATAAGCCCTTGACATCTCCACCTCGGCGGAAGGAGGCGCGGGCGGCGCCGAGGCCCTGCTCACGATGGCGGGGTGGCGCGTCGGGTGCCATCACTCGGGAGCTGCTTCCGTTATGACACGCAGAAATGGGACCTCGCGACGCCACCATGACTGACACAAGGGGAGGGGGGGGTTCTGGTGGGAGGTGTGGGTGGGGGAGAGGAGG
>NC_051408.1:44040553-44040723 GCF_015228065.2 Penaeus monodon | reverse complement strand
AAATATGAATGACAACATAGGTGCGTTCCTCGCCATCTCTTCGCCAAAGAAAAGATCTTCCCGTCAGCGATCGCAGTGCCCCCCCCCCCCCCCTGCGCAGGAGGCGACCCGCGATTCGCCAACAAAGAGACCAGAGATCAGGCGTCGGCCAAATGACTGGTCTGTCCCGC
>NC_051408.1:44040451-44040527 GCF_015228065.2 Penaeus monodon | reverse complement strand
CCTCACACCCGGTTTCTATAACCTAACACTACAAAGGGATATTAAGTGCCAGTGAAGCGTGGATTGCTATTCAGCT
>NC_051408.1:44040152-44040412 GCF_015228065.2 Penaeus monodon | reverse complement strand
TGCGGATACAATGTAGTTTTTATGTTGATGTTTGCTCTTTTTTGGCTTATACTATTATGCGTAGAAAAGTTACTCCCCCAAGCCTCTTCTCTAAAGAAAAAATACACACAATATAGTTTGTATCTTATTTTAGTTTCCTTTTTTTTACCACTATTACGCAAAGTATAATCATAGAACTGAACTGACCACCCCACTGTGCATTTGATACCGATCTCGGCGTATTGACGTTTTGAAAAGCAAGAAATCATAGTAGCTGCAAG
>NC_051408.1:44039879-44040118 GCF_015228065.2 Penaeus monodon | reverse complement strand
TTTATCTTTATCATTTCACCGACTGCATTCTTTGTGTAGCCTGCCAGCGCTATTTTTTTCTCTCTCTCCTCTCTGTTTTTCCGAAGATTGAAAAATGCCCTAAGTGATGGTTACGGGAATCGCAGTGAAAAATTATCTTGGACGTTAATGCGCAGGGAAGTCAGAAATCCCAAAGAAGTGACCAATGATATCGGCGAACTGATAAGGAGATTACACCTTGCCGATGACGGATAACTGAT
>NC_051408.1:44036107-44036481 GCF_015228065.2 Penaeus monodon | reverse complement strand
GAAATGGCCGCAGACAGCCGGTCATCATATCTCTCTCTATATATACATTTAACCTTTTTTCACGTCTCTTTTGTATGACAGTAGAACGTGACTAAGAAAGATGTTTTTTATATATATGTTTTTTTCTTTATTCTTTTTTTCTTGTCTTATCTAGTTTTTTCTTTGTTTTTTTGTTATTTTTTTTCGTGATTTTGTTCTTCCCGTGACTGACCTCCTTGGGGAAAATACATTATCATTTTCTTACTGTTTGACCTATATATTTTTTCCTTCCGTTTTTTTTTCTAAATTAGTTTTGGCTTCTCAATTTTATTTTATCATTTTTATTGATATGATCTGTTTCTTCCATTCTCTTTTGCCTTTTTTCACTTAATTTG
>NC_051408.1:44035500-44035774 GCF_015228065.2 Penaeus monodon | reverse complement strand
ACTCACCCTCTTCCCCTTCCGTGCCTTTTATATCCTCTGTTTCATTCTCCCCTTTTTACATCACACACCTTTTTTTCGTTTCTTTCATTCGCTCTGTCCCCCCCCCTCTCTCTCTTTCTCCCCCCCACCACACGCTACTTCCAGATCTGTTCTCGTTTTTTCGCGCGTCGAAGCAGCATAAAGTTTACAGCATCTGGTTCCCTTTGTCGCTGGTTCTGGCTTCGAGCGAGAGGGTCGCGAGTTTCACTTTCCGAAGAATTATTGAGAGCTTTAC